>NC_055987.1:107478732-107780920 GCF_018446385.1 Zingiber officinale | reverse complement strand
AACAAATCCCGTATAGCTCAGCTGGTTGGGCCGTGTCCGGTTGGGTCAGTTCGACCCGAGGTCGTGGGTTCGAGCTTCGGTTTTGACAAATTTTTGTCAAAATTTCTTTCTTTTTGTAAACATACTAAACGACCTCCAAAAATTGCGTAAAAATACTTTAAAAATTTCTAAAAATCTCTAGAATATTTTAAAAGCATTTCCAAATATTTTTATGGACATTTGGAACTCGAAATAGGGAAAATTGGGTCGTTACATAACCACAGTTAGGACTTTCCTGAAACACTTAGTCAAGCACGTTAGATCACAACACACCTTAACTTTGAATCCTTTGCCATAATCAAAACTCAAGTTTGATCGTCGGATGCTTTCCGCACCAACAATCTCCTCCTTTTTGATTATGGCAACCCAAATTCAAAGTTAAGTAATACAAATGCATAAAACAAATGCATAAGTATTTTAAAAGATTTTAAGTGAGTAAGCTTAAGTATATAAATTCAAATAAAAGCATAACTTAAGCTAACACTTAAACTTTGTGAAGCTCCCCCTTAATACAGGGCTTCCTTTTACTTTTGAATTAGGTAGATTTTTACTTTTTGAATTTTCTATTCTCCCCCTTTGCCATTTATCAAAAAATAAGCCCGTTTCAAGCAATTTTTAATTTTTCTTTGGAAAGAAATAGATTAGGCTTATGAATGGTAAATTACTCTGGAAAAAAAAAATTAACTAAGTTTGAAAGGCTAATATTTAGTAGACTATTAAGAACGATTTTAGCCACTTTTGAAACTTAGTTGATAGCTAAATTTTGAAAATCTTAAAGAATTTATAAAAAGTTAGATTTGAAGGTTGGCTAAGTTTGAAAAAATTGAAGGTTTCTATATGAACTACTTAGCTTAGTCTTTTGCAAACAATGAATTTTGAAAATAGAGCTTAAGTTAAAAAGACACTTAGTTTAATTTTGACTAATACTTAATGTTGAAAACATAGGAGTAAGAACTTTTTAATTATTAGGACGAAGAGGGAGAAACTAAAATTAAATTTAATTAAATTGGTTGGTCCTTAAGTCCAAGCATGAGTCATGTGAAATAGTTGTTAATTTATTAATTTGTTTTGATCAAGTATCAGAGCCCTAAAGTACAAGCATGCTTAAACTTAATATTTCCTTCATCAACTGTCTAACCTTTAGCTACTTGCTGATTGCCTAGAGGGCAGCAGCTTTCACTTGGTTAGTCGAGTTAAGTCATTTAGTCCAGGTAGATTTGACTAGAGCTGGAAAACTTGACTTGATTACTGTTAATAAAGTATTTAACGTCCAGACTCATATTGATGCACAGAAATAAGCATTATTGAGTCCCGACTGTACCCTATGCATCTCAAACTATTCTATGTTTTTCAAACACAAGCAAGGTATACCTAGGTGTTTGTGAGATACTCTGGCTTAAATCTAGGGGAACAGGATTTCTAGGGTAGAGCCTAAACTAAGTCCAATGTTTGAAAATTCTAAGCAAACGGGGATTTTAAAATCATTATTTTTCCTATATTTTTAAAACCAATTTTTGAAAAGAATGAGTTTTGAAGTAAGACAATGAATTTGAAAATATCTATTCTACCCAGCACATTCCTATTTGTCTTCTAAGTGCGCTGAACTCAAGTTCAGGTAAGGGTTTTATGAAAATATAAGCTAGATTTGTTTTGGACTCAACATAGTTAAGTGCAAGTTCACCTTTAGCTACGTGATCCCTTACAAAGTGGTGTTTTACTTCTATGTGTTTAGTCCTAGAGTGGTGAATTGGATTTTTAGTTAGATTAATTGAGCTTATATTGTCAATTAAGATTTTTTGTATTTTTATATTCTAATTCATAGTCTTTTAATGTATGCATCATCCACAAAAGTTGAGAGGCACACTCTCCTGGGGCTATGTATTCAGCTTCAGTGGTTGACAGAGCAACACAATGTTACTTTCTGCTTGACCAACTTACTAGGCACTGACCTAGGATTTGGCAACTACCACTTGTCTTTTTTTGTCTAATTTACACCTGGATAGTCTGAGTCAGAATAGCCAAACAGGTCAAAGGAACTAGTTCTAGGGTACCAAAGTCCTATATTGAGGGTGCCTTTTATATATCTAAGTATTCTTTTAACATATGTTAAATGTGATTCTTTTGCACAAGATTGGTATCTTGCGCACATACCAACTGCAAATATTATATCTGGTCGACTTGCAGTTAGGTAGAGTAGGTTTCCTATTATACTTTTATAGTACTTTGGGTCTACCGATTTTCCTTCTGGGTTTGAGTTAATGTTGATGTTAGTGGCCATTGGGGTATTTATGATTTTTGAGTTTTTCAAGCCAAATTTTTTAATTAGTTCTTTAGCATATTTAATTTGGTAAATGTAGATTCTGTCTTTTGTTTGTTTAATTTGTAAACCTAAGAAGAAATTTAGTTCTCCCACCATACTCATTTCAAATTCATTTTTCATTAATTTAACGAATTCTTTTAGAAATTTAGAGTTGGTTGAGCCAAAAATTATATCATCAACATAGATTTGGGCTATGAAGATGTCTTTTTCTATAGTTTTTACAAATAGAGTTGGATCTATGTGACCTTGGTTAAAGACTTTGGATGTTAGGTAATTGGATAGCCTTTCATACCATGCTCTAGGAGCTTGCTTAAGTCCATATAAGACCTTTTTTAATTTAAATACATGATTAGGATAATCTAGGTCCTCAAATCCTGGGGGTTGGCTTACATAGACCTCTTCTTTAATAAACCCATTTAAAAATGCTGACTTGACATCCATTTGGTATAGTCTAAATCCTTTATGTGCTGCATAAGCCAGTAGCATCCTAATGGATTCAAGTCTAGCTACTGGTGCATAGGTTTCATCATAGTCCAAACCTTCAACCTAACTGAACCCTTTGGCCACTAGTCTTGCCTTATTTCATACTATATCACCCTGATCATCCAATTTGTTCCTAAATACTCATTTGGTGTCAATTATGGACTTATCTACTAGTTTAGGAACAAGTTCCCAGACTTGGTTTCTATCAAATTGGGCTAATTCTTCTTGCATAGCAATAACCCAGTCTGGGTCAGGTAGGGCTTCTTCTATAGTCTTAGGTTCAATTTTAGAAATAAGGGCAATCTGACTCAGGTTTCTATAGGAGGATCTAGTTCTGACTCCTAGGTTTGGGCCACCCAAAATTTGGTCAGGTGGGTGAGAGGTACTTACTCTAGTTGGTCTTATGTGTGGGTCAGAAACTGGTTCTTCTAGTTTATTAAGGTTAGGTTGGATTTCATCATCTTCTATAGTTCTTGGATTGATGTCAATATTTTCATTTATATTAGGTAGGTTGTTTTCTTCATCAAAGATTACATTAGTTGTTTCTTCAACTTTTAAGGTATTTTGAATATATACTCTAAAGGCCCTACTGGTTGAGGAGTATCCTAAAAATATTCCTTGGTTAGATTTGGGTGTAAATTTTCCTAAGTAATCTTTAGTATTTAAAATGTGAACTTTACAACCAAATACTTTTAAATAGTTTAGGTTGGGAATTTTATGGTAATATAGTTCATAAGGTGTTTTATTGAGAGGTTTGTTAATTAGAATTATGTTTTGAATATAATTTGCTGTATTTATGGCTTCGGCCCAAATTGATGATTTAAGTTATACTCATTTAGCATAGTTCTAGCTGTTTCTTGCAGGGTTCTATTTTTACGTTCCACTATACCATTTTGTTGGGGGGTTCTAGGATATGAAAATTCATGTTGGTATCCATTTATTTTACAAAGTTGGGTAAACCTATGATTTTCAAATTCCCCCCGTGATCACTTCTGATACGTTTAATTTTAGTATCCTTTTCATTTTCTGTTAATTTGCAGAAATTACTAAATATTTCAAAGGTTTCATCTTTTGTTTTTAGAAATTTTATCTATGTGAATCTAGAGTAGTCATCAATTAATCCTATGGATGTTTGTGAGATGTTTGATTAAATTAACATTTTGAAAAGTTTTGGAAAATGTTTTAAGTTAATTAATTTTTTAAGTTTATTAAATTTGAAAAATAATTTTAAGTTTATTAAATTTGAAAATAATTTTAAGTTTATTAAATTTGAAAATAATTTTAAGTTTATTAAATTTGAAAAAATAATTTTAAGTTTATTAAATTTGAAAATAATTTTGAAATTGATTTTAAATAAGTTTAAACGATTTAAAATGATTTTGTAATATTTTGAAAAGATTTTTAACAGAAGTTTGAAATTAAGTTTTAAAGATTTTAGAAATAAGTTTGAAAAGATTTTTTAAAAGAATTTTGAAGTTAAGTTTTAAAGATTTTTAAAATAATTTGAAAAGATTTTTTAAAAAAATTTTGAAGTTAAGTTTTAAAGATTTTTAAAATAAGTTTCAAAAGATTTTTAAAAGAATTAAGAGAGTTTTTTAAGAGGATTTTAAATAAGTTTTTAAAATTGATTAATTGATTATAGAATTTGAATTAAATGAGTTGAATTTTGAATTTGAATTTTAAATTCCTTAGTTATCTCACCCGATCTAAATTTTCAATCAAGGAATCCTATAATTTTTGTGAGATGAATTGAGGTTCAATTTAAGGGTTTGGTTTAACTTTGTGTTAGATTCAGGTTTAGCTTTGGGTTCAATAAGTAAGCATTCTTTGGATAAACTTCTAGGCTATGGTGAGTCACAAGGAACTCATTAAAGTAACCATGCCTTCGAGGTTTTCCAATAGTCCTACCCATTGAACTTAATACTAAACCTTGGTCTCACTGGTTAGGATTTATTTAAGGGTAGCTTCAGTCAGTTCCACTTGGCCAAATGCACTAGGTCGAAGTCATATCTTCCTAGACATGCGATGCCCAAGCTTCCCTAACGTACTATCATCTAAAAAACTTCACCAGTACCGTGGGTCAAGTTAAATCTAGCCCATTTTTTCTAACCTTAATTACCCTGCCGGATAGTCTACTCTTGTTTACCCATTTCGGGTAGATTAAGTTAAGGGTGCCAGCTATTCTAGATCCTCCTTTTAAATTTTTATTTGATTTGAATTTTTGAATTTTGATTTAAGTTCAAATTTTTAATTTAATTTCGAATTTTTAATTTAATTTCGAATTTTTAATTTAATTTCAAATTTTTAATTTCAATTTTAATTTAATTTCGAATTTTTAATTTAATTTTGAATTTTGAATTTTTAATTTAATTTCAAATTTTGAATTTTAATTTCGTTTAATTTAATTTTAATTTGATTTTGAATTTTAAATTTTAATTTTAATGGTTTTTCTGTTAACTCCACCTGGATCATAGCCTCGATATGACCTATCGAGTTAGTGTATTTGATCCTTCGGGACCCAGTATTGACCAAGTCTAACTTGATTGACCAATTTGTACTTGGGGACCTATGCTTGGATTACCTTACTATTTGGTTTGTTTACTAAGGATAAATAAGATTTATATTTATTTTTGGTTTTGTATCCTAGCCCAGTTCTATTATAAACGGCTCTTTGTGTCCCAAGAATTAAGTCAAGATTCTTGGAACCTAAAGAAAACCGTTCTAAAGTATTTTTTAAATTCTTGACCTGATTTTTCAGACCAGAGTTTTCTTCCTCAAGTTTTTGAACTTGAGTTGAATTTCCAGTCTGAACTTGGTCAGGTAATGATTTAGAGTTAGTCACTTCTTTAAGGACTACTATTTCCCTTAGAAGTGACTTGACCTTAAGGTTAGACTTAGCTAGTTTGCGCAACAAATAATTGACTAGATTATTTAGACGAAGGATACTTACAGCGGGATCTGCCCCTTCGAAATTGGATACGGATCCGTGGCTTCACTCGGACTCGGCCTCCGACTCACTCTTGCTCTCGGATCCATCAATCTGGTCCCTGGCCATCAGAGCAAGTAGGCTTGTCTGATCAAGTTCGTCGTCATCGTCTTCCGAAGAAGATTCATCCCATATCGCCTTTAGGGCCTTCTTCCTTCTCTGCTTCTTAGCTTCCTTTTGATTTGGGCAGTTGGCCTTGATGTGCCCCTTCTGGTTGCACCCGTAGCAGGTAACTTCGAACTTACCTTTCGAACTTGGTTGAACCTCCTTGTTTTGTACCACCTTCTTTAGATCTTTCTTGTTGAATCCCTTCTTGTTCTTGTAGAGCTTCTTTACAAGGTTCATGAGCTCGGTTGTTAGTTCGTCGTCTTCATCGTCTACGTCGGGATCTTCTTCCGATTCAGGTTCAGTTCTTCGTCATGCTCTCGGTTCGCGTGTTCGACTGGCACCTGCAATCAAAGCAACCCCCTTCTCGGTCGGCTGTGCATTAGTCTGCTCATGTAATTCAAACTCACAGAATAATTCATCTAACTTTATTGAAGATAAATCCTTGGAGACTTTGTAAGCATCTACCATTGGTGCCCATAATGTGCTCCTCGGAAACGAGTTTAGTGCGTACCTTATGACGTCCCGATTCTCTATCTTTTGCCCGATTCCGTGAAGAGAGTTGAGGATGTCTTGAATTCTTGCGTGTAGTGAACTCGCCGTCTCACCTTCCTGCATTTTTAGATTATATAATTTATTAAGTAGTAAATCACGTTTACTCACCTTTGTGTCAGAGGTTCCCTCGTGAAGTTCAATAAGCTTTTCCCAAAGCTCCTTTGCTGATGAGAATGGACCAACTCTGTTGAGCTCCTCTTTGGTCAATCCACACTGGAGGGTGCAGGTAGCTCTGGCGTTGGCTTCCACTTTCTTGATGGGGGAGGGTTCCCAGTCTTCGCAGGGAGTTGGTTTTCCATCAGTGTCAGTCGGTAGTTGAAATCCAGTTCGGATGATCGTCCACATCTCGAACTGGATCTTTAGAAACGTCTCCATCCGTCCCTTCCAGTACCCGAAATCTTCTCCGGAGAAGAGTGGGGGACGGACGGTGCTAAAACCCTCTTGTTGGGCCATTGAGAGAATATGCAAAAAGGAATAGAAAAAAATATGTCCCAAGACTACGTCTTGGATTAGCAGTGCGGGAGTAAAGACTTGAAAAGAGAACTAACTCGAGTGGTGTTGCACCAACCTCGAGCGAAATTGATACGAACGAACGAAAAAAACTGGAATATAGTAATAGTACTAATTTCAGTTGACTCCGAAAAATTTAAAACACCGTGAAAAAATTGCGTGATTGGTGGTTGCACCAGATCAACGCTACCCCGCTCTGATACCAATTGTTGGATCGAGAAGTGCTAGAGGGGGCGTGAATAGCGCTCGCGGCTATTTTGTTTCGATTATCGGAATCGTAAAGGCGTAAGAGTTAAAGCAGCGGAATAAACAGAGAACAATCACACAAAAAGACGCAGGGGTTTTTACTTCGTTCGGAGCCTAGATCGACTCCTACTCGAAGGCCCGCGATCCTTGATCGCTTTGCGTGGGCAACAACTATAAGCTCGATAAAAAAGATTACAAGATGAAGTACAATAGCTAACAATAAACAATTGAATTATACCGACAACAGTGAGAAAAATTGAAGTTTCGGAGCTCCGGGTCGTCGGGTGGTTGTTACAGCAGTTCGGGATCGTGTCGTTAGCAGCTGGTCACAGAGAGATTACTTGGAATTACTTGTTGTGAGCTGCTGGTCGAGATCGCTTATAAAGGGTGTTCAAGGCGCCTTTTACTGTTCACCAAGGCGCCTTGAATGAGCTGAGTCAGCCGCGGAGATAAGGGTTGAACTGGTCGAAGCTTATCAGGTTCAAGGTGCCTTCAGCCTCTCCAAGGCGCCTTCTGCCTCTCCAAGGCGCCTTCATCAAGCTGTCCAAGGTGCCTCCAAACTTGCTTCGCAGCCAGCTCAGGTTTTGCACCAGAGGCGTCTCCAAGCTCCATGGAGGTGCCTCGGTACTGTTCATCCGAGGCCAATTTTGCACTTTGGTCCCTGCAAGATATGTTAAACATAAAAATACCCTGCAGTACAAAGTTAGCTCATAACACATAAGTGATAGTATAAAAGTGAAAGTTTGACAATCTCTGGACTGTCCGAGTCTGACTTTGGGTTTTCCACCGGAAACCCTAGGTCGACCCGATGTCTACTGTTCCCTCTACGGGAAACGTGTCCTCACCTACTCCACTCAGGAGATTTACCTGATGCCAGTGCGATCCTCCAAATCGACTGGACTTTTGCTCAGCACTCGAAGCTTCTAGACTTTCTGCTGGACATCCGCTTCCCGGCTAGTCCAGTCTTTCACCTGGTTCGAGAAACCAGGACTTTCCACCTAGGGTTACCACCTCCTAGGACTTCTGCCTGAAGCCTTCGACCTGCCAAGACTTTCCGCATAGGGTTACCACCACCTATGACCTAGGGTTACCACCCCCTAGGGTTTTTACCTACTTAACCACAGTTAGGACTTTCCTGAAACACTTAGTCAAGCACGTTAGATCGCAACACACCTTAACTTTGAATCCTTTGCCATTATCAAAACTCAGGTTCGATCGTCAGATGCTTCCCTCACCAACAAAAAGTGGGTCCCGAAAAGGCCTGTATAGGCTACCCCATTTAAACGAGGAAATGTTGATTTTTCTTTTCCTTTTATTTTAATTATTTTTCCTTTTTCCTTTTCTTCTCCGCCGAATTTCCCCGTGCCCGTGCCCTAACCGCACAAGGCGTTTTCTTCTCCCCCAACCTCATCGATTTCCTCCTCTTCCCAAATTCTTCTCCTTTTTCTCTCGAATTTCTTTCCCCTCTTCTGATCTGAGCGTCGGTGCCTCTCGTCGTGGTGATCCCGATCGCTCTTCACCTCTTGCTCGTGTCGCCCTCGGTCGCCACAGCCGACGCCCTCTCCGATCTCCTCACGGCGCCACCTTTTCTCTGCCCTATCACTAAAGTCGCCGACGCCGATCACAGCCAACGCCGGCTGCCGCCGCTGTACCCTGCCGGCGCCGCTGCCTTCTCTCGACAAGAGCAGTGCTATCGTCTTTGTGACCTAGCACCGGTTCACCATCTATCCAATGGTGAGTCCTTCTTCCATCGCACTACTGCCACCACACCTTCTTCCTCATTGTGGTCACGCCTCCCATGCCCTAGCATTATTTGTGATTTTACAATCTTCTGGCTGACAGTAAGAGGTCACCCTAGCAGTGATCTTGGAGGTAAGCATTCTACCCTAATTGGTAAATTGGATAGTTGATTTCTGGGTAGTATTGTTGGGTGTTGATAAGTGAATCTTCTCTTCTTGTTTTCAAGCAGTGAAGTTTTCCAGCGGGTATAGTGTGCTGTGGATTATTCTTGGATCCGGCAGCAGCTGTGATTTTCAGTCACTGATTCCAGCAGCTTCTTATGCTAGAACAAAGTTGTGATTTGAGGTAAGCTAGAGATCAGTTTGCAGTTTATTGATGGTTTTGAATGGTATCATTAGCTGGTTATGATTGTCATGAGGAAATTGGAATTTAAAGGTAATGTGTTGAGTTAAGGAACATTTGATGTGGAGGACAACATCCTTTTACCCTGTTTCGGTCGGCATTGTACGCGGACAATCCATAGCTCTAACCACAAATTTTTCAGCAGCTAGATCTCTGGCAAATTTAGGTAAGTTGTCTTGGACATCAGATTTACATAGCGTGGGTTCATGTCTAAGTTGGATGGATTGGGTGGATCCAGTTTGGAATTTCTTAATTGAATTAGGATTTAGTTTAGCTAGTTGATGCATGATAGAATTAGCTAAACTAGACATTTTGATACAAGGTTATGATTCGAGACGAGCATCTCGACGTTGGATTTGACTGGATTGGACCGGATATGATCCTTTCTATTGGAGGTGGGTACTTTGACTTTATGTCATTCGATATGCATAATAATGTTTTTAACATATAGCAATGATTGTGTTTCTCATTTGCTTCGGTTGATCACTACCCGATGTACTACATGCTTGTTTGTTTATTTTTATGCACATCATGTTAGTACTTATCTGATTATACATGCTTATAGGGGTAGTGACACAATCATGTTATATATTATGTTCAGGACCTAGGGTTTTGATACCTTATCTGATCTATGTACCTTTGATTTGATTCATTGTCCTATGGTACATATTTTATATCTATATATGGATATTGCTATGCTGTACAGGATATTGTCATGTTTAGTGTCATGCATCATCTTGCATGATTGCATGTTGTGCGATAGTCTGCTCCATTATTGCCGAGCACATTGCCAGTTACTTGTATCTGTACACATCACCACTCATGGGTTAGTGGTATATCAGACAGGTGTGTGGAAGTTCTGCTGTTTGGCTCCGTTGGTCTGGTGACTCAGCGTGGTAGCCGGCAGACGGTTCTGCTCTATTTGGCTCCACTGGTTTAGTGTAGCAGCGTGGTAGCCGGCAGGCGGTTGGACTCTGTTTGGCTCCGTTGGTCCGCTCATGGGTAGTGTGATGCAGCGTGGTAGCCGGCAGAGATTCCTCCTCGTCATCGTGTACCGGGAGATGAGAGCATTGAGCTCCCCCATTTATGATTTGGGGTAGGAGGATAGGTGTACTCCGACAGTATCTCGTCCACTCGGTCACTCATCAGGAGCAGTGACGTCAGAGTGCACGGTTGTCACAGCCCTACCCACTCGGTCTCACCATTGTGTGTGAGATGACTGACTGGCGTTAGGGGTGACTATGACATTTGCATCATATGCATGATGAATTTATTGCTTTTGTTTGCTGCATTTACTTGCTGCATTTATATGGATGCATATGATTGACATGCATACAGGATTTATGACACTCTCGGTCTGACGACCTTGTATACTTATACCTTGGTCCTGGTTAGTACAGTTTTCTCCTGCTTATTTCAGTTGCATTTACCCTTCTTGTATCAATAGACTGTATGCATGATTAGCGCTGGTTGTTATTTTCTTTATTGTGCATATCAGTTGTTACCCGCTGAGTTGTTGAACTCACCCCCGTGGACACTATCTTTTTCAGGTATCAGGTTATTTATGGAGTCGCTTGGAGTATCCTACTTGTCAGTCCCCACGTCACATTAGAAGACTAGTCTCCGTATTTTTTGTTTATTTTTATCTTGGTATATGATATGTGTGTATTTGGCTTTGTGTTCCGATTTTGTTTCCGGAGTGTTGTGTTGTTGTGTGGTGTAAGCCTAACCGGCTAGCAGTCTTGTATTTTAGTTTGTATGTGTGTCCGTCGTATTTCCGCTGTGTTTTGGTTCCGGTACAGCCGAGTGGGCTGTTAGATTTACATATAACTGCATGGTGGTGTTTTTATTGTATCAGCCGAGTAGGCTGCATATAAACTGCATGGTTGTGTGTTTATTCCAGCCGTTTGTGGCTAAGGTATATTGTGCATGTAGAAATGATTCAGATTGTCAGCCGTACAGGGGAGGTGCTGTCAAAATTTCTTTGGATGGGGACTCCCCAGGATCGTGACACTTAAGGTGGGTAAGAAGGTGGGTATAGGTGGGTATAAGACTTTATAAATAAAAGGCTACGACAGGGACCGAGAGGAGGAATTGTTTTTGATCTCCCGATGAACTTTAGCTTCCCATGTTCGCCCCGAACACCCAACTCGAGTTCATCAATAATAACTCATACCACTAAAAGAGTTATTATTGAACTACCGCACCAATCCCATATTACTATATGGGCTCCTTCTTATAATGAGTATGTTAGTCTCCTGTGTTTAAGATATCGAATGTCCACTAATTAAATGAGTTACTGACAACTCACTCAATTAATATCTAGCTCCAAGAGTAGTACCGCTCAACCTTATTGTCATGTCTGACTAAGTCCACTTGTAGGGTTTACATGACAATCCTTATGAGTTCTACTTGGGGACATTATCAACCTAGATTCCTAGGACACAGTTTCATTCTATAATCAACAACACACCATATAAATAATATCATTTCCTAAATTATCGGGCCTATTGATTTATCGAACTAAATCGTACCCTTTGATAAATTAAAGAAATGAATATTGAGTATATGTGCTTGTTATTATATCATGATTAAGAGCACACATTTCCATAATAACAAAGGTCTTGTTCTTTTATACAGTCAGTATAAAAAGAACTTACCTTAAATGATCCTACTCAATACACTCAGAATGTACTAGTGTAATTTTATAGTCAAGATAAACTAATACCAAATTACAATACGACGATTCCAATGATTTGTTCCTATCCATCTTAGTCGTGAGCTACTGTTTATAATTTATAATGAACTGATAACATGATCTTCTGTGTGTAACACCACACACCATGTTATTTACAATATAAATTAATTGAACGACTACACTTAGCATAAATATAGACATTTGACCAATGTGATTCTTTATTTCAAAATAAATGTTTACAAAAAGCTAGGCTTTTAGTATACACTCTAACAATCTCCCACTTATATTAAAAGACTATGCTGCCATAAATGCTACCATACATCTGATTCCCATCCCCTCAACATGCCTATCAAAAGATCTTGCCTTAAGGGTCTTAGTGAAAGGATCTTTTTAGGTTATCATCCGATCCAATCTAGGAGACAACAACTTCTCCTCATTATACGATGTCTCGTTTTGAGTGGTACTTACGCTCTATGTGTTTACTTGCCTTATGGGCTTGTGGTTTCTTCAAGTTTGCTACTGCACCAAATTATTTTGGGCAAATCAGGAATCACATCTAAGTCTATCATGAGGTTACTGAGTCATTCAGCTTCTATGGCTGCCTTTGAGGCTGCCACATACTCAGCTTTCATGGTGGAGTCCGAAAAACATCTATGCTTAACACTCCTCCATAGTTATGGATTCACCTCCTAAAGTAAATATAACCCTCGAGGTTGACTTACTATTATCCCTATCTGATTGGAAGTCTAAATCGTTGTAACCCACAGGGAGCAAATCATCTGCCTTGTAAGCAAGCATATAATTTCTAGTCTCTCTCAGGTACTTTAATATATGCTTTACAGCAGTCTAGTGTCCTGGTCCAGGGTTACTTTGATATCTGCTAACCATGTCCACGACAAAATAGATATCCGGTCTCGTACACAGCAAAGCGTACATTAGGCTTCCGACAGCCGAAGTATAAGGAACTGTCGTCATGTCCTCTATCTCCTTTGATGTCTTCAGAGGCATATCTTTAGATAAAGCTACTCCATGCCTATAAGGTAGAAAACCTTTCTTGGAGTCTTGCATGCTAAAACGAACAAGGATTGTATCGATATACGAAGCTTAGGACAAGCACAACATCCTTTTCTTGCAATCCCTTATTACTTTTATCCCAAGAATATATGTGCATTCTCCTAAGTCCTTCATATCGAATTTCTTGGACAGTCATACTCTTACTTACGACAACACTTTGATATTGTTTCTAACTAACAAAATGTCATCTACGTATAGTATAAGAAATATCACCACATTTCCATCACACTTCTTGTATACACAAGACTCATCCGAACTCTGAATAAATCTATACAATTGGATTACTTCATTAAATCAGATGTTCCAAGATCTTGAAGCTTACTTCAGTCCATAAATAGACCAATTTAGCTTGCCCACTAGATATTCATTGCCTTTTTCAATGAACCCCTCTGGTTGCTTCATATGGATATTTTCTTCAAGACCTCCGTTAAGGAAAGTGTTGGTTAGTCCTAGGAAAACGTACCAGTTCCACTGTACAAAAAATTTTTGTACAAGTATCGAACCTCTCCTTAAATAACCTATTGTGTTCTTTAGAACTTAAATTAGGAATCACAGATGGAACTTAACATCATTGATTCCAAATTTAACTTATCTGTTCTTAATGATTTAGATTTGGATTGCAAGCAGAACTTAACACTATTGATCCAAATCCACCTATGTTATTAATTCCATTAAATATTAATTTCCAAAATTGGCTTCCAGGACTGCATGGCGAGGCACATGGCCTTCTTGGATATAGGAGCAACCACCACCGCCTAGACAAAGCCTTTTAAGGAAAGCTAATATTTAATTTCCTTAAATAACTCTAGGTTAACCAAAAAGAACAATCGAATCACAAATTCGAAAAATAAAAGAAAAGAAACACAACCTCGAAACAAATCCGAAAACTCTAGAATCATATGCCTCTTGTGTTTGGTATTTCCAAAAATAACTATACAAAAAAAACTAGTATGATGCGGAAAACAATTACTAGTTATACCTTTCTTTGTAAGCAAAAATAACGTCTTGATCTTCTACCGTATTCCTCTTCTAACCTCGGACATTGTGTGGGCAACAATCTTCCAAGATGAGAACCACCAAGCACCTTCTTCTTCCTTCTAGGTTTCGGCCACTAAAAGCTCCTCCAAAGATGAATAGGTTCGGCCACCACCAAGCTCCAAGGGATGCTAGAAATATCTCCTCCTTTTCTCTTCTTCTTCTCCAAGCAAGATCCGGCCACCACAAGGACTCCAAGGAAGAGATGAGGTTTGGCCACAAGATGGAGAAGAGAGAAAGAGGAGGGGCCGGTCACACCAAGGAGGAATAGAGAGGAAGAAAAATAGAATAGAGATTGTACCACATGAAGGCTCCTCTACCTCCTCTTTTATAATCCTTGGTCTTGGAAAATAAGGAAATTTTAATAAAAACTTCCTTAATTCTTTTGCCATGAAAAGGAAAATTTATTTAATTAAAAATCAATTTTCTTTTCATTATTTCAATGGCCGACCACTTTAAAATCTCCAAGCAAATAGAATTTTAAACACAAATTAAAACTTCCTTATTTGCTTCCGGAAATTTATGAACAATTTCTCCAATAATTTTTATCCCTTCATGATTGGTTAGTAAAAAGGAAATTTTATAAATTAAAATCTTTCTTTTAAACATGTGGATAAAAAGAAAGTTATCTCTAAAAATTAAAATCTCTTTTAATCTACAAATAAGGAAAGATATTAAATCTTTTCTTAATCTTTTGTAGAAACTTATAAAAGAGAATATTTAATTTTTAAACTCTCTTTTAAATCATGAACATGGTTAAAAAGGAAAGTTTTCTCAAAATTAAAATTTACCTTTCAATCTACAAATAAGGAAAGATTTCAAATCTTTCCTTAATCTTTGGTAGAAAGCTATAAAAGGAAATATTTAAATTTTAAACTCTCTTTTAAAACCATGATATCCACATAATAAATAATTTTAACAAAAATCTCTTTTTAATATGATGTGGCCGGCCACCTAAGCTTGGGCTCCAAGCTATTGGCCGGCCACCTTAAGGCTCAACCTTTAGGCTTGGCCGACCCTAAGCTTGAGCTTCAAGCTTGGCTTGGCCGGCCCCTATTGGTTGGGTAAGAAGGTGGGTATGTGGTGGGTATAAATTTCTATATACAAGAGGCTACGATAGGGACCGAGAGGAGGAATTGGTTTTGGTCTCCCGATGAAATTAAGCTTCCCGTGTTCGCCCCGAACACAACTTAATTCCATCAATAATCATTCATTCCACTAAAGAACTATTATTGAACTACCGCACCAATCCCAAATTACATTTTTGGGCTCCTTCTTATTATGAGTGTGTTAGTCTCCCTGTGTTTAAGATGTCGAATGTCCACTAATTAAATGAGTTACTAACAACTCACTTAATTAATATCTTAGTCCAAGAGTAGTACCACTCAACCTTATCGTCATGTCGGACTAAATCCACCTGCAGGGTTTAACATGACAATCCTTATGAGCTCCTCTTGAGGACATTATCAACCTAGATCACTAGGACACAGTTTCCTTCTATAATCAACAACACACACTATAAGTGATATCATTTCCCAACTTATCGATCTTATTGATTTATCGAACTAAATCTCACCCATTGATAAATTAAAGAAATAAATATCAAATATATGTGCTTGTTATTATATTAGGATTAAGAGCACACACTTCCATAATAACTTAGGTCTTTGTTTCTTTATAAAGTCAGTATAAAAGAAACGACCTCTAATGGTCCTACTCAATACACTCTAAGTGTACTAGTGTAATTATATAGTTAAGATAAACTAATACATAATTACACTACGACCTTCCAATGGTTTGTTCCTTTCCATCTTGGTCATGAGCTACTGTTTATAATTTATAAGGTACTGATAACATGATCCTCTATGTGTGACACCACACACCATGTTTTCTACAATATAAATTAATTGTAAAACTACATTTATCATAAATGTTGACATTTGACCAATGTGATTCTTATTTCTAGATAAATGTTTATACCAAAAGCTAGGACTTTAGTATACATCCTAACAATCTCCCACTTATACTAAAAGACTAAGCTGTCATTTCTACTGCCATACATCTGATTCCCAACCCTTCAACATGCTCATCAAAAACTCTTGCCTTAAGGACCTTAGTGAAAGGATTTATAGGTCATCACCTGATGCAATCTAAGCGGCAACAACTTCTTCTCGTTATACGATTTCTCGTATTGGGTATTACTTGCGCTCTATTGTGTTTACTTGCCTTATGGACTTATGGTTTCTTCGAGTTTGCTACTGCACCAAATTATTTTGGGCAAACCAGAAATCATATCTAAGTCTATCTTGAAGTATCTGAGCCATACAGCTTTTATGGCTACCTCAGAGGCTGCCATATACTCAGCTTCTATGGTGGAGTCTGAAAAAGCACCTATGCTTATCACTCTTCTATAGTTATGACTTCACCTCCTAAAGTAAACACAAAACCCCGAGGTCGACTTACTATTGTCCCTATTTGATTGGAAGTCAAAATCCGTGCAACCCACAGGGACCAAATTAACTGCCTTGTAAGCTAGCATATAATCTCAAGTGCCTCTAAGGTACTTCAATATATGTTTTACCACAGTTCATTGTCCTTATTCAGGGTTACTTTGATATCTGCTAACTATGCCCTTGACAAAACAGATTCCTGATCTCGTGCATAGCATACATTAGGCTTCCGACAGCCGAAGCATAAGGAACTGCCTTCATTTACTTTATCTCCTTTGATATCTTCGGAGATATCTCTTAAGATAAAGTTACTCCATGCTGAAAAGGTAAGAAGCATTTCTTGGAGTTTTGCATGCTTAAAACGAGCAAGGATTGAATAAAGCTCGAGATAGGCATAACATTCTTATCTTGCGATCCCTTTTGTCTTTGATCCCAAGAATGTGTGCACATTCTCCTAAGTTCTTCATATCGAATTGTTTGGACAACCATACCCTTACTTCCGACAACACTTTGATATTATTTCCAACTACCAAAAATGTCATCTACGTATAGTACAAGAAATACCACCACATTTCCATCACACTTCTTGTATACACAAAACTTATTCGGTTATAAAATAAATCCATAGGTCTAGATTACTTTATTAAACAAGATGTATCAAGATCTTGGAGCTTTACTTCAGTCCATAGACTGATTGAGCTTACACACAAGATGCTCTTTGCTCTTTGCAATGAACCTTTCTGGTTGATTTATATGGATGATTTTTTTTTAAGACTTCCATTAAGGAAAGATGTCTTGACATCCACTTGCTAAATCTCATAGATAAAAGAATCTGGGTAGACTTAAGCATGGCTATCGGTAAAAAAGTTTCCTTTTTCAACAAGCCTTGCTTTGAAAGTTTCTACCTTCCTATCTATCCCTCTTTTCCTATTGTAGACTTATTTTTACCTAATGGATTTTATACCATTTGGTGATTTTATAAGCTTCCAGACTCTATTAGAATACATATATTCTAATTCTGTATTCTTTGCAAAGATGTTGCATCTTGGAGTGCTTCGTCATATATCCAGAGATCAGGTTCATTTCCTCCAGGGATTGAGTCCAAAGACTCTACCAAAACATGAATCTTTTTAGGTTGCCTAACAACCCTCCCACTACGACGAGGTACTTTCTACAATTGTGTATCATTTGTGATACGTGTTGCAGTTTCTTGTGATATTTTTGTTGATACAGTCTGACCTGGCAGTTGTTTTGATGTTGACACTGATTTAAGTTTGTATCAGATATTAATTAAACTCAGATTGATTACTGATCAAGGTTGATCAGGTGGAAGGGAAAAGTCCAAGTATGGAAACTTAGCATGCGAAGTCAGAGAGGGCTCGGTAGCTCATTCTCTGGACTAGGTCAGAGAGGGCTCGGTAGCTCGTTCTCTGGACCGGACGTGGAAGTCAGAGAGGCTCGGTAGTTCGGTCTCTAGACTAGGTCAGAGAGGGCTCGGTAGCTCATTCTGTAACACCCGCCCTCCCTGCTAACCCTAAGGGACGGGGCTACGATACTCTATGTACATATTACAGCGGAAGACTTAAAATAATTTTCTTAGTTTAATAAAACTTTTGTTTTGTTTTCAAATCCGAACTACACTAATATGATTTCCATAACATGATAACAAGATAAATAGAAACATAACATCAAGTTACCCATATAGTACTACAATTTACGAAACCAAAGCGTAATTCTTAAAAGTTCTTAAAGCAGGTTCTTATTTGGTTGCCTAGCCACCGCCACACACATCTCCTTGCCTCTCCTGCTGCTCCTTTAGCTCATCCAGCTTTTTCCTTTATCTGTGGTACAAGGAAAGTAAGCTATGAGCACTCATGACTCAGTAAGTTCCTTTCCTACTCACTAAAACCGAAAATCATCACATGATCAAAGAATATCTTAACATAACATGATCTCAACTAGTCATGGCATAACATATCATATTCTTTAAGCATATCATGCAACATAACAAAATCATAACTAGTCATGGCATATCATCTCTTAAAGCATAGCATGATACATAACATAGTCATATCTAATCATGGCATATCATAGCATCATCATAAGGTAGCATGGCATATCAAGCTCTTAAAGCATAGCATGAAACATAACATAATCATATCTAATCATGGCATATCATAAATCATAGCATCGTCACAACATGATCATAAGGTATATGCAATACGATTTTGAAAGCATGTATCCGAAAAAAAACATGTGTATGTCTCATGATCTTTAAAACCATTTCTTCTTACATATATACTTGAACATATTATCAACTTAAAGGGGATCCCGGCTATGTACCACTTACATATTGCACGCAACCTATGTAGGTCCAAGGTAGCAAGTCTTGACCCCTACAAGGCAAACATACTAGGCCCGAGTCTTACTCCATCGACCTAGGGGCACTTAGGAGCTCATCCCTAACGAGGCCCGAGTCTTATTCCATCGACCCCGGGGCGCTTATGGAGCCCACCCTTGGTACAAGCCATATAAAGTAAAGTACATGTCATACTTATACATATCACACATCATAAGGGCATGCATCACTTAGGCACACATCATGTCATAAAAGTATGCATCACTTAGGCATACATCATATCATAAAAGTATGCATCACTTAGGCATACATCATGTCATAAAAGTAAGCATCACTTAGGCATACATCATATCATAAAGGTATGCATCACTTAGGCATACATCATGTCATAAAAGCATGCATATTTTCACCACATAGCATATCATAAAAGCATGCATATTTCTATCCACATAGCATATCATAAAAGCATGCATATTTCTAGTACATATCATATCATGGAAAGTATGAATCACAAGCATACATGTTTAAGCATAAGGGTGTATCATGTGATTATACTATCATAAGAAACATGGTAACATAGTTAACTTGGGTTCTAAGCTTCCTAATCCCTTGGGTTCTTATCATGGCCGAACCCCCTTAGATCTCAATTTAGGTAAAAATAACCTCCAAGCATGTGGAACCTAAATTATCATCACCTCAATTTCATGGGAAGCATTATAAGCATGATTAACTTGGTTTCTAAGTTCTCCAAGTCCCTAAACTTCATGTGGCCGAACCTTATCAGGTGTGAAACAAGGTCCCAAATGTCATAAAAGCATGGAAACCTTAAACCATATTTATAGCATTTTTCTTCCAAGTAACATAATAATCATATTTGAGCTAATTCCTAAGTTCTTCAAGCCCTTAACATATGTCATGGCCAAAATTTCACAAGTATTCATTAGAGCTAAAAACAAGCATACAAGCATGTGAACATGAACTAACATCTTGTATAAATTCATAATAAGGTATCATACAAAGGGTATGGCCGAAACTTACCCTAGCCTCATTTTAGGTCATTACGCAACATATAGCATGAGAACTTTGGCCTTCTACTTAACATATTTCATATAGAGTGACATGAGCATATTTAATTTTCATTCTAGGGTTTCTAGGGCATCTATCCCTTCATGGCCGAGACCTACAATGGTCCATTTAGGTCATGGAAAAATTATACAAGCATGTGACACAATCAACACATTATCATATTTCCATAAGAAGCATTTTCAACACAATTGGTTTCAATTCTAAGGCCTCTAGGTCATTTAAACCCTACTTGGCCGAGACCCATCAGTGGTTAACTTTGCTTCAAATAGCCTAAAAGCATAGGAAGTCATATAAGTTTCATAGCATGTATAAAGACAAGCATAATAAACATACATGTGCATTGTGTCTTAGGCTTCCTAGGCTTCTTTCCTTTTTCATTTATTTTTCCTCATGGCCGAAACTTACCATTCTCTAAACTAGGTTTTAAGTGGCCTAAAGCATGGAAAACCTAAGTAAGTTTCATGGCAAAAATTACTAAGAACATCATATACAAATTTGGTTCATAAACAAGCTAGGACCCTTGTGACCTTACAAGTCATATATCATGTAACTAAATTCTCTATACCCTAATTAAGCATGAGAGCATTAAACCACTTTCATATCTTAATATCACAGAGGTCTTGAGCATGTTAAAATTTTGTTTAAGCTTTCCTAAGCTATCCATCTTAACATGGCCGAAAATCTTAATGAAGAGTTCATGAATTTCTATCAATATTCAACATGTCATTCTTTAAGAGAACTCTATATTCTATCATATAAACATGGTTACTTAAATTTAAAGGTCTTCCTAACCCTAAGCTCTTTTCTTGGCCGAAACATATGAGGGGATTTCCTTTGGTTCCAAGTAACTTTCAAGCAAGAAAAACCAATAAAAGATCCTTAGTAATTCATGGAGGGAATCTTGTACTAGTTTGGTTAAACAATGATTTCCCTAACCTCTTTAAAATATTTTTGGCCGAAATTCTAGGGTTAGGTACTCCTCTGACCAAGCATCATATAGGTATAAAAACATGAAGGAAAATCTTCCTACATAGCATAGAAAAATATTATGAAATGAGGACTTGTTCAAACCTTCCTAGATTTGAAAACTCTTCTTTGGCCGAATTTTTCTTAAATTCTATTCTAGGTTTCTAATCTTCATAAAATCTGAAAATCACATAAAAAGCCTTGTACCACAGGTGAGGGGAAGCTTACATCCTTTTTGCTTGTGGATCTAAGGTACGGTGATGGAAGAAGTAGCCTCTTCTTCTAGTTCCCTTTCCTTGATTCCCTTGCTAAGTCCTCCTTGTATCTTAGGCTTTCTTAGGAGAAAACCTTGGCTTGGGGCCGAAGATAGAGGAGAGGGGACTGAGGTTCTCGGTGAGGGAGAGGGAAGAATGAGAGAAATGAGAGAAAAATTAGAATTCTTCTCTTTACTTGCTCCCTTTTATGTTAAGGAGGAAGAAGTAGCAAAATTAGTTTTTGCTTTCCTTCTCCCTTAGCCCTTTTTCTCTATTTTATTTTTATTTTTATTTATTTATTTATCCTCATCATTCATGGTGAAATAAGGGGGAATGAATCCCCTTAATTAGCCTCTTTTATTTTCGCCAAGAGAAGAGAGAAAGAGGGAGAGAAGGAAGGAAGGCAAGTTGCCTTTCTCTTGCTCTTTTCTTGTTTTCTTTTGGCTAACTTTTACTCTCACCCTTATCATGAGTTTCCCTCCTTTTCTATCAATATCTTCTCTCTATCCCAATTGGTTTCTACTAATTAATTCTCTAAATTATAATATAAGAGGTTCAAGGTTCAATCCTTGACCTCCTCTTCTTTTTATTTCATTTTATTTCTTTTTGCTTCAACCCACTTCCTTTTAATTTTCTAAGGAAAAATCCTACATTCATATGCTTATCTTAAAAGCTTAGTGGGTGTTACAGTACCCCGTACCTCATAAAAAGTTCGTCCTCGAACTTTAAAATAGCTCCGGGTACTTTTGTTTCATATCGTCCTCGCGTTCCCAGGTGGCTTCTTCGAATCGTTGATTCTGCCACAGGACCTTTACTAAGGGTATTTCTTTGTTCCTTAACCTCTTGATTTCTCGGTCCAGGATCTGGATGGGTTTACTTTCGTAACTCAGGTCTTCCTGCACCTGTACCGACTGAGGCTCAATCACTTGATCTGTGCTGGGAGTACATTTCTTGAGCATCGATACATGGAACATGTTGTGAATGGCTGCCATGTCTGAAGGTAGTTCCAGTCTGTATGCGACTTGGCCCACTCTTTCTAAAATCTGGTACGGTCCTACGTATCGTGGACTTAACTTGCTTCTCTTTCCGAACCTCATTATCCCTTTCATGGGGGATACCTTAAGGAATACCAAATCTCCGATGTTGAATTCTAGTGGCCTGCGCCGTTTATCGGCATAATTCTTCTGCCGACTCTGAGCAGTTTCTATTCGTTGGCGGATCTTCTGTATAGCTCGGGTGGTGTCATCAATAAGTTCCGTTCGGAACCCCATTTCCTTCTTTTCACCGCTCTCATACCAGCATATAGGGGACCTACACTTCCTCCCATATAGAGCTTCGTAAGGTGCCATTCCAATAGTAGCTTGGTAGCTATTATTGTAGGTGAATTCTGCCAAGTATAAATATCGGCACCAGCTCCCCTTGAAGTCCAGGGCACAAGCTCTTAACATATCCTCCAATATTTGATTTACTCTTTCAGTCTGCCCATCAGTCTGTGGGTGGAAGGCTGTGCTAAACAACAACTTCGTGCCGAGGGCCTTCTGAACACACTCCCAAAAGTGCGAGACAAAACGTCCGTCTCTATCAGAAATAATGGTTTTAGGGATACCATGTAATCTGACGATTTCCTTACTATATAGCTGAGCTAGTTGTTCAGTTGAATAAGTCATCTTGATCGCCAAAAAGTGTGCAGACTTCGTCAATCTGTCCACGATTACCCATATAGCATCATATCCGTTTGTCGTCCTGGGTAGACCTGAAATGAAATCCATGGAGATTTCTTCCCATTTCCATTCTGGAATTTGGACAGGTTGTAATAATCCGCCGGGTCTCTGATGTTCAGCTTTTACCCTTTGGCACGTCAGACAAGTACTGACGTACTGAGCCACTTCTCTTTTCATACCGGACCACCAAAATTTCTTTTTCAGGTCCTGATACATCTTTGTGGAACCCGGGTGCATTGCATAAGGCGTTGTATGGGCTTCTTCCAGTATCTTCTTTCGCAACTCTGGATCCTCTGGAATACATAATCGATCCCTGAGGTATAATATTCCATCGTCTGCGATACGGAACCCGTCATTCTTTCCTCCTGCGGTCTCTTGTTTAATTCTTTGAAGGCTCGGGTCCCTGGTTTGGTTCTCTAACATGTTCTCAAATAACGTTGGTGTTATGGTGAGGGTAGAGAGTCGTCCGGACATGGTTTCAACTAACGGATACGAAACATGTTTCAGTTTCTCGATGGATTCCCTCATCAGTTCGCTTTCAGCATTGAATAAAAATTCTAGCATACTGACTAAAATTAGATAGCTGACCTGCGACGACAGTAGAGGCGTTCGCCACGTCATCCTGAGCGAGAGAGTAGACTCTGGCGTTCATCATAGCGGGAGGGGCTTCCAATCTTCCTTGGCTGATTGAAGTCCCTTCTATGGCAGCTTGCATCTGGTGAAGCTGTGCGGGGGCACTCCTGTTCTGAAAGTTCTGCGGAGGTGGTGCCTGAGGTTGAGTTGGGCAATTTCTCGCTAGATGGCCTTCCTTTCCGCAGTTATAACACTTTCTGGTACTTAGGAGACATACTCCAGGATGCATCTTCTCACATGTGGCACACTGAGGGTACTTGGTCTGCTTATTGGCCGGACCACCTTTTGTTTTATTCCACTGTTTCCTCTTTCCACTTGAGTTTCCTTTCCAGTCGGTTCTGGTATTGTGCGATTTTTTTGTCCTCCGGTCAGTGCTTGGTTCATGCCCTTGTTCATTGCTTTCTGGTAGTGCTCGGTAATTAGGGCACTGCTGACTAGCTCCTCTGCAGTCTGCGGTCTATTAACTCCGCCGGCTACGTTTAGGGCTATCTCGGGTCGGAGCATCTTTAACATTAATCGGACCCTTTCTTTTTCAGTACGGATCAGTTCTGGGCACAGTCGTGCTAGGCGGTTGAACCTCTTGACGGCTTCGTTAACTGACAGATCACCTTGCCGGAACTCAGTAAACTCATCATAGTGCTTATTGGTCACTTGCATGTGGAAGAATTCCTCTAAGAACTCTGTCTCAAAATCCGTCCACTGCATCTGGTTTATTTGTCTGTTCGCCTTTACTCGGTCCCACCACATCCGGGCATCTCCGATAAGGCAGAACGACGCGCATTTAACCTTCTCATGTTCAGGCCAGTCCAGTAGTTCTATTATGCTCTCCACGGTCTTGAGCCAAGCTTGCGCATCCCATGGTTCGCAGTTTCCCGAGAATGCTTCCGGCTTAAGCCTTTGCCACTGAATCAGATAGGCCTCTTGTCGGACCATCGGAGTAGGGGCTGCCGGGGCACTGGCGCGGCTGTAGGTATAACCGGTAGTGCATTCTGATTTGCCGGTGGGGTAACTGGGTTGCCTTGCTGACCCATTAAGGTAGTGATCAGCTGTTGTTGCTCCGCGATTTGATGCTGGAGGTCTGCGACTACCTGCGTCAGGTCTGGTGGAGTCACTGTCCCTCCGGTTCAGGCATTGCGTGTCCTAACCATGTTTATCTAAATAAGGACAAACAGACTAGTGTAAGTGGTTATCGTTTTTAGCCCATCTAACGTACTGTTTTGTTTCTATCTATTTGTTCTGGCATTATTCCTAAGCTACCAATACGTAATCCTAATCTAAATTATAACTAAAAGCATGGAATAAAGCATCAAACATAAACAAGCAAAACATGAAACTAAAGCATAAGCAGCATAAGGAAAATAAGGAATAGAGTGACAAACAATATAACATAAGGAAATAAAGCATAAGCAATGTAGCAAAGAAAATAAAGCATAGACAATATAACAAGGAAGAAAAAAAAATAAATAAAGCATAAGTCATATAACATGAAATTAAGCATAAGCATATAACAAGTAAATTAAGCAAAAACATATAACAAGAAAATTAAACATAAGCATTCTTTCTTGGAGCGGCAGGTCGGAGGCTTGATGTGTGTGTAGTGAGCTGGCAAAAACTTTGGCTCTGATACCAACCTGTAACGGCCACCCTCCCTGCTAACCCTAAGGGACGGGGCTACGATACTCTATGTACATATTACAGCGGAAGACTTAAAATAATTTTCTTAGTTTAATAAAACTTTTGTTTTGTTTTCAAATCCGAACTACACTAATATGGTTTCCATAACATGATAACAAGATAAATTAAAACATAACATCAAGTTACCCATATAGTACTACAATTTACGAAACCAAAGCGTAATTCTTAAAAGTTCTTAAAGCAGGTTCTTATTTGGTTGCCTAGCCACCGCCACACACATCTCCTTGCCTCTCCTACTGCTCCTTTAGCTCATCCAGCTTTTTCCTTTATCTGTGGTACAAGGAAAGTAAGCTATGAGCACTCATGGCTCAGTAAGTTCCTTTCCTACTCACTAAAACCGAAAATCATCACATGATCTAAGAATATCTTAACATAACATGATCTCAACTAGTCATGGCATAACATATCATACTCTTTAAGGATATCATGCAACATAACAAAATCATAACTAGTCATGGCATATCATCTCTTATAGCATAGCATGATACATAACATAATCATATCTAATCATGGCATATCATAGCATCATCATAAGGTAGCATGGCATATCAAGCTCTTAAAGCATAGCATGAAACATAACATAATCATATCTAATCATGGCATATCATAAATCATAGCATCGTCACAACATGATCATAAGGTATATGCAATACGATTTTGAAAGCATGTATCCGAAAAAAAACATGTGTATGTCTCATGATCTTTAAAACCATTTCTTCTTACATATATACTTGAACATATTATCAACTTAAAGGGGATCCCGGCTATGTACCACTTACATATTGCGCGCAACCTATGTAGGTCCAAGGTAGCAAGTCTTGACCCCTACAAGGCAAACATACTAGGCCCGAGTCTTACTCCATCGACCTAGGGGCACTTAGGAGCCCATCCCTAACGAGGCCCAAGTCTTATTCCATCGACCCCGGGGCGCTTATGGAGCCCACCCGTGGTACAAGCCATATAAAGTAAAGTACATGTCATACTTATACATACCACACATCATAAGGGCATGCATCACATAGGCACACATCATATCATAAAAGTATGCATCACTTAGGCATACATCATATCATAAAAGTATGCATCACTTAGGCATACATCATGTCATAAAAGTATGCATCACTTAGGCATACATCATATCATAAAGGTATGCATCACTTATGCATACATCATGTCATAAAAGCATGCATATTTTCACCACATAGCATATCATAAAAGCATGCATATTTCTATCTACATAGCATATCATAAAAGCATGCATATTTCTAGCACATATCATATCATGGAAAGTATGAATCACAAGCATACATGTTTAAGCATAAGGGTGTATCATGTGATTATACTATCATAAGAAACATGGTAACATAGTTAACTTAGGTTCTAAGCTTCCTAATTACTTGGGTTCTTATCATGGCCGAACCCCCTTAGATCTCAATTTAGGTAAAAATAACCTCCAAGCATGTGGAACCTAAATTATCATCACCTCAATTTCATGGGAAGCATTATAAGCATGATTAACTTGGTTTCTAAGTTCTCCAAGTCCCTAAACTTCATGTGGCCGAACCTTATCAGGTGTGAAACAAGGTCCCAAATGTCATGAAAGCATGGAAACCTTAAACCATATTTATAGCATTTTTCTTCCAAGTAACATAGTAATCATATTTGAGCTAATTTCTAAGTTCTTCAAGCCCTTAACATATGTCATGGCCAAAATTTCACAAATATTCATTAGAGCTAAAAACAAGCATACAAGCATGTGAACTTAAACTAACATCTTGTATAAATTCATAATAAGGTATCATACAAAGGGTATGGCCGAAACTAACCTAGCCTCATTTTAGGTCATTACGCAACATATAGCATGAGAACTTTGGCCTTCTACTTATCATATTTCATGTAGAGTGACATGAGCATATTTAATTTTCATTCTAGGGTTTCTAGGGCATCTATCCCTTCATGGATGAGACCTACAATGGTCCATTTAGGTCATGGAAAAATTATACAAGCATGTGACACAATCAACACATTATCATATTTCCATAAGAAGTATTTTTAACACAATTGGTTTCAATTCTAAGGCCTCTAGGTCATTTAAACCCTACTTGGCCGAGATCCATCAGTGGTTAACTTTGTTTCAAATAGCCTAAAAGCATAGGATGTCATACAAGTTTCATAGCATGTATAAAGACAAGCATAATAAACATACATGTGCATTGTGTCTTAGGCTTCCTAGGTTTCATTCCTTTTTCTTTTATTTTTCCTCATGGCCGAAACTTACCATTCTCTAAACTAGGTTTTAAGTGGCCTAAAGCATGGAAAACCTAAGTAAGTTTCATGGAAAAAATTACTAAGAACATCATATACAAATTTGGTTCATAAACAAGCTAGGACCCTTGTGACCTTACAAGTCATATATCATGTAACTAAATTCTCTATACCCTAATTAAGCATGAGAGCATTAAACCACTTTCATATCTTAAGATCACAGAGGTCTTGAGCATGTTAAAATTTTGTTTAAGCTTTCCTAAGCTATCCATCTTAACATGGCCGAAAATCTTAATGAAGAGTTCATGAATTTCTATCAATATTCAACATGCCATTCTTTAAGAGAACTCTATATTCTATCATATAAACATGGTTACTTAAATTTAAAGGTCTTCCTAACCCTAAGCTCTTTTCTTGGCCGAAACATATGAGGGGATTTCCTTTGGTTCCAAGTAACTTTCAAGCAAGAAAAAACAATAAAAGATCCTTAGTAATTCATGGAGGGAATCTTGTACTAGTTTGGTTAAACAATGATTTCCCTAACCTCTTTAAAATATTTTTGGCCGAAATTCTAGGGTTAGGTACTCCTCTGACCAAGCATCATATAGGTATAAAAACATGAAGGAAAACCTTCCTACATAGCATAGAAAAATATTATGAAATGAGGACTTGTTTAAACCTTCCTAGATTTGAAAACTCTTCTTTGGCCGAATTTTTCTTAAATTCTATTCTAGGTTTCTAATCTTCATAAAATCTGAAAATCACATAAAAAGCCTTTTACCACAGGTGAGGGGAAGTTTACATCCTTTTCGCTTGTGGATCTAAGGTATGGTGATGGAAGAAGTAGCCTCTTCTTCTAGTTCCCTTTCCTTGATTCCCTTGCTAAGTCCTCCTTGTATCTTAGGCTTTCTTAGGAGAAAACCTTGGCTTGGGGCTGAAGATAGAGGAGAGGGGACTGAGGTTCTCGGTGAGGGAGAGGGAAGAATGAGATAAATGAGAGAAAAATTAGAATTCTTCTCTTTACTTGCTCCCTTTTATGTTAAGGAGGAAGAAGTAGCAAAATTAGTTTTTGCTTTCCTTCTCCCTTAGCCCTTTTTCTCTATTTTATTTTTATTTTTATTTATTTATTTATCCTCATCATTCATGGTGAAATAAGGGGGAATGAATCCCCTTAATTAGCCTCTTTTATTTTCGGCAAGAGAAGAGAGAAAGAGGGAGAGAAGGAAGGAAGGCAAGTTGCCTTTCTCTTGCTCTTTTCTTGTTTTCTTTTGGCTAACTTTTACTCTCACCCTTATCATGAGTTTCCCTCCTTTGCTATCAATATCTTCTCTCTATCCCAATTGGTTTCTACTAATTAATTCTCTAAATTATAATATAAGAGGTTCAAGATTCAATCCTTGACCTCCTCTTCTTTTTATTTCATTTTATTTCTTTTTGCTTCAACCCACTTCCTTTTATTTTTCTAAGGCAAAATCCTACATTCATATGCTTATCTTAAAAGCTTAGTGGGTGTTGCACATTCTCTGAACCGGACGGAGTCGGAGAGGGCTCGGCAGCTCGTTCTCCGGACTAGGTCAGAGAGGGCTCGGTAGCTCGTTCTTTGGATCGGACGTGGAAGTCGGAGAGGGCTCAGTAGCTCATTCTCCGGACTAGGTCAGAGAGGTTGACCGATCCAGAGGGCTCGGGTTTATGGCTGGGAAGCTCTAAATCTACATAGGCATTGGATCGGTCTGTTGACCGATCCAGTGATACTATGGTTATCAGATCGGTCACCAGACCGATCAGTAACCAATCAGTAACTCTCTGTGAGAATTACTGATCGGTCTATAGACTGATCAGGAGGCAACGAAGTTCGGGAGAAAGAATAGGGGGATCGGTCTGTGGACCGATCCACCTATAGTCTGATCGGATCATAGACCGATCAGAGCCTTCCTGGACCGATCAGGCTATGGCATGATCGGTCAGTAAGGCTGTGGATCGGTCTGCTGACCGATCCACAATAATGAGTGAAGTTTCTGCCATTTCTCTGCAACTTCTGATTCGTCTGATTTAACCATCTGTTGTGAGCTTTTTAATTTGCAGGTTGCAGGTATCATACCAATGCTTAAATTCAAATTAAACTCCATCAGGAGAATAAGACAAAGTATTCTTTCTACTGTGTTTCGCTGCAAATGGTGCAATTAGAGCATCAACGTTCACTGGCTGCGATCTGGCTGCGATCTGGCTGCGATCAGTTGACAGTCAGCTTGAATCTTGCTTATTGGTTCTAGCTCAAAGACACCTGTGAAGAACATGGGTTCTATTGGTGTGAGTTCAGAGAACCAGATGAGAAGGAAGAGTGATTGGTGACACCTTAGCTTGCAGCAGCGATTCGGTGCAGGTTGACAGCGATTCGGTGCAGAACACAGTGGAAAAGCAGAGGAATAAGAAGAAGGATGAAGAGATAAAACAGGGAGTCGATCAAGCAAGTAAGAAGAGTTTTTTTTTTTTTTTTTGCTTGCTTAAGGTTTTCGAGCTCTTGGTTGAGAAGCTGTGTTTTCCTTCTTGCGCTCTGCTGTCGTCTTCATATGGCTGTGAGCGTATTCTTCATTCTTTCTAGCCACTGATCATTGTAAGTCCTGTGCTTCATTTACATATCTCTGGAGACTTTGTGGAGAGGTTACTCCACCGAGAAGGAGGAAATCTTTAGCCGGAATCTATCCGGGGTGTGATCTACCGAAAGATCAAGGAATCGTCCACCTTACGGACATGCCGAGGAGTAGGGGCAAGTTATCCCCGAACCTCGTACATACTGGTGTTAGTGGTGCTTTGTCTCTTTTTCGTGTATTACATTTTCGTTTGCATATTTCCGCTGCACTAACGATTTGTAGGAAGAAATTCCTTAAGTTTTTAGAGGAGGCTATTCACACCCCCTCTCTCTAGCCATCCGAAGATCCTAACAAGTGGTATCAGAGCTTGGTCCTCTTCATCCGGATTAACACCCTAAAGAGCAAGAAGATGGCTATGAAGGAAGGGTTTAGCACCAATCGTCCACCCTACTTCGACGGAGCGGACTTTCAATATTGGAAGAGCCGCATGGAATATTATCTCAAGACCGACATCTCAATGTGGTTCTCTGTCAAGGAAGGGTTTACACCTCCGAAGGAAGAAGAAGGTAAGGAACTAGACTCATTAAGGTGGTCCACCGAGCAAACTCGCAAAGGACAAGCTGATGCCAAGGCAGTGGTCACTCTACAATGTAGGATAGCCAAGGACCAACTCATCAAGGTAGGTCCATTCATGAGAGCAAAAGACTTGTGGAACAAGCTCATCGAGCTCCAAGAAGGAACTCGAGATTCTCGGATCGCCAAGAGAGATTTATTCGTGAATCAATTACAAAACCTCACCATGAAGGAGAACGAGACGGTAAGTGAACTACATGGAAGGTTCAAAGAAATTCTCAATGGTCTTCATTCTGTAGACGAACGCGTAGAGAATCGCGATCTTATAAGGTATGTTCTTAAAGCCTTTCCGAGGAATGCCTTGTGGTCATCTATGGTAGATGCCTACAAGGTCTCCAAGGACCTTTCAATTGTTAAATTAGATGAATTTTTTGTGAAATAGAACTCCATGAATTTGCTAACAAGGGTCAAAAAGATAAAGGTATTGCCTTAGTTGCAGGAGAAAAGAGCAAAGATGGAAGAAGGAAGAAAGAAAAGAAGGAAAAAGAGGTTCCTTCATCTTCATCCTCCTCCGAGTCCAATGATGAAGGTGGATCATCATCAAGTGAGTGGCCAACTTTGTAAGGAGAATCATGAGAAGGAGCCTGAGATACAAAGGGAAAGGTAAATCTATCGATCAAAATGTTGATAAAACTAATGTCACTTGTTTTGAGTGTAGCAAGAAAGGACACTATCGGAGCGAGTGTCCAAAACTCAAGAAGAAAGAGGAAAGGGCCAAAAAGAAGAAAGCTCTCAAAGCTACTTGGGATGAATCCTCCTCAAGCTCATCGGAGGAAGAGAAGAAGGAGAAAAGCACACGTCAATTAGCGTTCTTGGCAAGGGAGGAATCGGATTCCGGGAGTGATGGTGACACGAGTGATACCTCAGCCGCGGGTTCATCATCTTCGGATGATGAAGAGGTAACTTCTCCTCATTTAGAAAAATGTTATAAAACCATTGCACATTTATCTACTTTACTTAAGAAATCAGAAACTCAAATTAAATCATTAAAAGATGAAGTAGAGCTCTTGAGGGCCCTTAGGGAAGATGAGGTTGATGACCTACATCAAGAGGCCCTTGAGGATGAAAACAAAGCCTTAAAGGGTGAAGTTGAGAAACTCAAGAAAATGCTTGAAAAATTCTCAACTAGCTCTAAGACCTTAGATATGATTCTAAATGCCCAAAGGGCTGTCTACAACAAGGCTGGGTTAGGATATCAACCTAAGGAGTCTAGTTTCATTTCGCTAGTGTCTAGAACCCAATTTCATAGATCACATACTTCTAGGGTTCATGAGACTAGGAAGGTTGTGACCAAGGCATGGGTTCCTAGGTCTTTCATTGTAGATGCATTAGGTCCCAAGATTTAAGTACCTAAAACGTCTATCTTTCGTGTCTTGTAGGCATTGGTCAAGGGGGAGCATCTATCAACTTGGTTTGTTGATAGTGGATGCTCCAAGCACATGACCGGGGACAAGTCACTCTTTACTACCCTTCAAAACAAAAATAGAGGTAATGTGTCATTTGGTAATAATGGTAGCCTTAAGGTTATAGGAGTTGGAGACATTCATATATCCGAATGTCTCCAAATCAAGAATGCCCTTCTAGTCAAGGAGATGACTTTTAATCTCCTAAGTGTCAGCTAATTGTGTGATACGGGTTACACAATTGAGTTTCATTCAAGTCAATGTTTGGTCAAACACATTGACACACTTGACACGGTACTAGTAGGCACAAGGGTAGATAACATTTATCAAGTATCTTTTAAAAGTGCTACTAATGCCTCTGCTAAGTGTTTCATGTCAAAAGAAGAAGAATCATGACTTTGGCATAGGAGGTTGGCTCATGTGAACATGAAGAATATTCGAAAGCTAGCCAACAAAGGATTAGTGCGAGGCCTACCAAGCATCAAGTACCAAAAGACGAAATTATGTGATGCATGTCAAAAGGGTAAGCAAATAAAAGCATCTCACAAAGGTAAAAGCGCTGTAAGTACATCTACTGCCTTAGATTTATTGCATATGGATTTATTTGATTGCAGTAATGTCATTTCATTGAATGGAAGTAGATACTGCTTAGTAATCATTGATGATTTTACTAGATATACATGGACTTTCTTTTTGAAAAATAAGGATCAAACCATAGATATTTTTGTTTCTTTTTGTAGAAGAACTGAAAATGAAAAATCAACAACAATTAAAACAATTAGAAGTGATCATGGTGGAAAATTTCAAAACCATAGATTTTTAGAATTCTGTCAAGAAAAAGGATATAGGCATGAGTTCTCTACTCCAAGGACCCCACAGCAAAATGGGGTTGTGGAGAGACAGAACCGAGTATTGCAAGAGGCTGCACGAAGCATGCTCAATGAGTACTCACTACCGAGCTACTTATGGGCTGAAGCTGTAAGTACAGCTTGCTATGTGCAAAACTGAGTCTTGATACATAGGTTTTTAGGAAAGACTCCCCATGAACTTTGGTTTGGGAAACCCCCTACAATTAAACATCTTAGGGTGTTTGGTTGTAAGGTATTTATCTTGAACACCAAGGATCATCTTGGAAAGTTCACGGCTAAGGCTGATAAAGGGATACTGGTCGGATACTCTCTCATAAGCAAGTCCTATCGAGTTTACAACGATAGGACTAAATTGATTGAAGAATCCTCGGATGTAGCATTTGAAGAAATTCCTAAATCAAATGATCAATCGAGGGATGTAGGAGAAATTCAATTTGAACTTAGAAGTCTAAGTTTGAATGATCAAAACATAGAAAGAGTCGAAGTTGACTCCGATGATGATGAGCAAAGGCAGCAAAGGGCTCAGGATGATCCTTTGCCTGATACTGAGTCTTTGCCTGTGCCTAGTGAGACCACTCATGAGACACCGCCAACACCAAGGCAATCTAGGATAGCGTCGAGTCATCCCCAAGACCAGATTGTTGGAGACATCCAACAAGGGGTTAGGACCAGATCATTCTTTAGAAATGAGTCTAATGAGGTCACCTTGATCTCAGAAATCGAACCAAAATTAGTTGATGAGGCATTGCACGATCCTGATTGGATCATAGCTATGCAAGATGAGTTAGGTCAATTTGAAAGGAGCCAAGTGTGGGACTTAGTTCCTAGACCTAAGAAAACCACCATTATTGGAACCAAATGGGTCTTCAAAAATAAGTTAAACCAAAAGGGAGAAGTCGTAAGAAATAAGGCAAGACTTGTAGCCAAGGGCTATAGTCAAGTCGAAGGCCTCGATTATGATGAGACTTATGCTCCCGTGGCCCGATTAGAGTCCATTCGTTTAATGCTAGCTTTTACTGCACATAGAGCCTTCAAGCTCTATCAAATGGACGTTAAATCGGCCTTCTTAAACGGTTTCATTAAGGAAGAGGTCTTTGTTGAACAACCACCGGGGTTTGTGAATACTGAAGCTCCAAACCACGTGTACAAGCTCAAGAAAGCTCTTTATGGGCTTAAACAAGCACCTCGAGCTTGGTACGAAAGGTTGTCAACTTACTTACTGTTAGTTAGAGCCCTAGAGCCAATCATTTGATGATTGTATGGACTCATTGTATCATATTCTTGTATATTAATAAAGGCATTTGTTTGGTTATTATACTTATTTGTATTAGTGCCAAATAGACTAAGTATAATAGCGTCCTTGAGTAGAAGGTTCATACCTATATCAATCGATTAGTTGAATCGATAGTGAGATGATATAGGGAACACTACTCTAAATCATTCCTAGTCGAGTATTAACATTCAGGGACAATGTTAATACAATAAGACTAGCATGTAGGTCAGCTCGATGACTTAATCTCACAAGTCATGGATATAGAGATATCAAGCTGACACATGGGTATGTATTAGAGAATGCATACTGAATGACCCGCCATGAGAAAGTATCATGGATCGTTATATGAGTGTCATATACTTTCTCATGTGGCTATTAGTATGACTATTAGTCCTTAGACCTGAAGTCACCATGGATCCCTACATAAGGAGTTATGTACTTTGGTTTCGTCAAACGTCACCTGTAACAGGGTGGACTATAAAGGCGATTACTGGGTATGTAACAAATTATGCAGAGGGATGTGAGTGATGTAGATGGGATCTATCCCTCCCATATGACGGGAGCGACATCAATATTTTTGATAGAGTTAGACCACGAAGTGCATGGCCATGCCCAAATGAGTCAACATTAGATGTTGAGCTCGTTTGATCGAGTGAGTCTACTTGGAGTTCAAGATTTAGATTGATTAGAGGATGACACGGTCTATGCCTCATATTGATCAATCTAGATGTCTAGGATAGAAGGACAATGTCACATATATTGTGAGGAGTCACAATTAGTAGTCACAAGGTGATGTCGGATCTCGACATTCTTGTAACTTGGGTAGTAATGATGTGTTGCTAGATACCACTCATTACTTATGCACCTAAATGGGTTTAGGGCATTGCCAACGTTACAAGAACCTATAGGGTCACACACTAAGGACAATTAGATGGAGATTTGGTTCATATGATGAACCAAGAGGATTAGATTCATTTGATGAATCATATTGGATTAAGAGTAATCCAAATTGGGCTAATTGAGTTGGACTCAAGTTGATTCATGTATTCAATGAGTCTAATTTAGATTATGACTCATTAAATCAACTTAATTTAATGAATTAGATTCATTATATTAAGTTGGCTTGAATCATATGGTTGGATTAGATCAACCATGAGAGAGATTTGATTAAGTTTGACTTGATTTGAGAGGAAGAGAAAAAGTCATGTTTGACTTGACTTTTTGCCACATCACTAGTGAGTTGGCAAGATGTGGACCAATAGGATTGCTCCACATCATCAATGTGTGCCACCTCATGGAGGTTACAAGCCTCCATATCATTTAATGTGGCCGGCCCACATTAAATGAGGAGGTTACACTTGTTGCCATGTCATTTAGTGAGGTGGCAAGATATGGACCAATAGTGTTGATCCACATCATCCTAGAGTGCCACCTCATGGGGGTTACAACTCTTAATGGTCTCCACATTAATTGGAATTAATGTGGGGGTTACACCTCCTAGAGTGGCCGGCCACTTGATGGCTAAGGGGTTGTTTTGAATTTCCTCTCATTGATTTGATTTACTCTTCTTCTCCCTTGGGTGCTCTCTCTTCTCCCTCTCCCATTCCTTGGCCGAACACTCCATTGGTGCTAGCACACCTTGTGTTTTGGTCATCTCCTTCTACTTGTGTCCGTGTGGATACATATAGAGGTTGTCTACTTTGACAACTAGAGATCCGGCAACATCTTGGACAAGCGGGAACGCGAAGGGCTTCGCTACAAGGGTAATGATCTTAACTTTAGTGTAGATCTAAAGTTTTTACAAACTCGTACAAGAAAAAGGTTTTTCGATAATTTTGTTTACGAATCTTTGCACGAGATCCATGGCTTTGGGTGACTCGGGGTTTCCGCGACGCGAAAAAGCGATTTTCACGGCCCAAAAAACCCAACACTTACTAGAAAAGGGGTTTGTAAGAGGTCAAATAGATCCAACACTATTTCTGCGTAGAGATGGTGAAAATATATTTGTAGCCCAGGTGTATGTCGATGACATAATTTGTGGTTCAAATAACAAGGGCTATTTGAATGAATTTATCACTCACATGGAAAGTGAGTTTGAGATGAGTCTGGTGGGATAATTGACATTCTTCCTTGGACTTGAAATCAAACAAACTCGAGATGGCATTTATGTCCATCAGACAAAATACACTCAAGAGATGCTCAAGAAATTCAAAATGAATGACTCTAAGGAAGTATCCACTCCAATGGCGACAAACACTTGCCTTGACAATGATGAGAATGGAAAACCAGTTGATCTAACGCAATATAAAAGCATGATCGGTAGTCTTCTATATCTCATAGCTAGTCGACCGGACATACTTTTTGCTGTGGGCATGTGCGCTAGATATCAAGTATGTGCCAAGGAATCTCATTTAATTGCAGTTAAGAGAATCCTGAGATACCTTAAGGGCACAATTAGAGTAGGTCTCTGGTACCCTTGTACTGAGTCTTTTGATTTGATAGGCTATACCGACTCCGATTATGCTGGGTGCAAATTGGATCGGAAAAGCACTAGTGGGGGTTGCCAATTTTTAGGTTCATCATTGGTTAGTTGGTCAAGTCGGAAGCAACATTGCCATGGGAGAGAGTGTATCACAATTGTTGTGGATGATCCACACCCTAGAAGATTATGGGCTTTCGTATAAGGGAGTGCAAGTGTTGTGTGACAACATCAGCACGATAAACCTAATGAAAAATCCAGTCCATCATTCAAGGACCAAACACATTGAAGTGCGTCATCACTTTATTAGAGATCACGTAGCTAGGGGAGACATTGCGCTCACATATGTTGAGTCAAAATCAAACTTAGCTGATATTTTCGTCAAACCTCTTCCGGAAAATGAATTTAGTCATTTGAGGAGAGAATTGGGAATGTGTTTGGCTCAATAGGCCATTAGGACTTCATCATGATCAATAAGGACAATTTAAACGATAAGAGAAATTGGGAAATTAATTTGGGCAACTTGGGGACATCTCACACAAACTATAAGGTTTAACAAATTATTTCTGTTTGCTAGAAATGGGGTGAGATGCTAGGATCAGCCAAATTATTCAAAATGTATCATGCATCCCTTGAATAATTAGGTTGAAGAGACATAAATTGAGTATGGGGAAGACCATTACATAATTCATGTGTCTTTGGTTCCTAGATCTTACTCATATATTCCAACCAAGGAAACTTGGTTGGACCTTTATCTAGAAATTAACTAACTTTGGTTGATGTGTTGATTGATACCTTCGATCGATACCTTTCATGATTTTGATTGAAAATAGGACAAGATGTTGAAGTAATGATAGAAATTTGGATATATTTTAACAAACTCAAAACTGATCATAGCAAGGATGTGTTTTGAACCAGGTAATAAATAGCCTGAGTCTTTATTAATACATTAGTTCACTATAGATCATAGTTTCAGAAGTTTTTCTGGTTTTGAAACCTTAAGGTTCAAAACGTCTGAATCCTATGCGTTTGGAGTTTTGTTTGGAACCTTCTAGTTCTGAACAATTTCAGACCATAAGAGCACATCTTTCGGAAATATTTATGTTTGTAGAATCTTCAGGTTCTAGGTTCTGAATTTGGAAGTTTCTAAACTTCTTGATTTCTGAATCTTCAGAATTTTTGATAGAAAACTTCTACGAATTTCAGTTACTGAAATTCCTGGAGCATCGCCAATTTGTCAGACACTGATCGGTCTACAGTCCGATCAGGAGAGACTGGATCGGTCTGTCGACCGATCCAGAACTCTCTGTTTGCTTACTGATCGACCCAGGGACCGATCAGGTCATTCTGGTACGCAAGAAGGCGTTCTGATCGGTCCAGGGACCGATCAGGAGGCTTCCTGATCGGTCCACCAACCGATCAGGGTATTCCCTGACCGATCAGGAGATTCTCTGATCGGTCTGGATCTCTCTTGATCGGACAGCCGTCCGATCATATCACCACCTGGATTATATCCCTCTTAACTCTTCTCGATCCTTTCTCTTCCCATTGCACGCCGAAGCCCTAGCCGACACCCTCCTTCGCTTCAACTCTTCTCTCCTCTATCCGAAAGATACATAAATGGCACCAAGGTAACTCCATTCTCCCCGAGCTTTAATCATTTTGCACTTCATTTTCATTTCTCACCGTATCTTTGTGTTTTGGCTTGGTTCTCGGTTGTTGGTGGCGTCCGTGCTCACCTATTTGCCTCGTTCGTGTCACATTTTTAACCTTTAGGAAGAAACAAGTTAGTGAGGGAACCTCTAAGTCGTCAACTAAGAAATCTAAATCTAAGGCTCCCTCCCGACCTCAACCATCCGTTTCTGGAAGATTTCCAAATCATCACTTTGAACAAGCTTTTCAACAAAGAACCTTTAAACTGCTTCCTTGTAGGTCTGTGGATCAAAAATACATGGATGAATTTTGTCCATCTGTGTCGGAAATACTTGCCTATTACAAACTTGATTCACTAGTCTATTTAGAACGGGACATCAATTACGACTTAGTATCTGAGTTTTATAATAATCTTCATCAGTTGACAGTCAGCTTGAATCTTGCTTATTGGTTCGAGCTTAGAGACACCTGTGAAGAACATGGGTTCTATTGGTGTGAGTTCAGAGAACCAGATGAGAAGGAAGAGTGATTGGTGACGCCTTAGCTTGCAGCAGCGATTCGGTGCAGGTTGACAGCGATTCGGTGCAGAACACAGTGGAAAAGCAAAGGAATAAGAAGAAGGATGAAGAGATAAAACAGGGAGTCGATCAAGCAAGTAAGAAGAGTTTTTTTTTTGCTTGCTTAAGGTTTTTGAGCTCTTGGCTGAGAAGCTGTATTTTCCTTCTTGCGCTCTGTTGTCGTCTTCGTGTGGCTGTGAGCGTATTCTTCATTCTTTCTAGCCACTGATCATTGTAAGTCCTGTGCTTCATTTACATATCTCTGGAGACTTTGTGGAGAGGTTACTCCACCGAGAAGGAGGAAATCTTTAGCCGGAATCTATCCGGGGTGTGATCTACCGAAAGATCAAGGAATCGTCCACCTTACGGACACGCCGAGGAGTAGGGGCAAGTTATCCCCGAACCTCGTACATACTGGTGTTAGTGGTGCTTTGTCTCTTTTTCGTGTATTACATTTTCATTTGCATATTTCCGCTGCGCTAACGATTTGTAGGAAGAAATTCCTTAAGTTTTTAGAGGAGGCTATTCACACCCCCCCTCTCTAGCCATCCGAAGATCCTAACAATTTCATCTTGTACAGTTGGTACTAGGTTAGATGTGTCCTTTAATTTCCTTAAGAACAATTTTTACTCATGGGGCTTGTGGTTTATAGTATAGTCCTTTTCTAAAATTGAGCATTGGTGCCAACAATGACCTTCCGATTTTAAGGACTACAAACCTCTTTTCATTTTTCTAGGATAACTCACAAACAAGTGAACTCATGTCCAATTTTTTAGTGTCTCTCACGTGCTAGACCACCCAAATCCGAATATGCTTCAGACTAGGCTTACGCCCATTCTGCAATTCTGTGGGAGTAGAGAGTTCTGACATAGAAGGTACTATGTTCACTTCCGTTTTCAGTGTATATCCTTAAAACGAATTTGGTAATTTTCTAAATAACTCATCATCGATCTAATTATTCCATAAGAGTCTTATACCTTCTTTCTACTACACCATTATGTTGGGATGTACCAAGTGTAGTTAGTTGGGATTGAATCCCTACTTCTGATAAGTGACTCCTAAATTTTCCCAAGAGGTATTTGCTACTACGATCTCACCGTAGTGTCTCGATATTTTTACTTTGACATTTCTCCGCATCAGTCTCGTACTCTTTGAACTAATCAAAACACTTAGACTTGCGGTGTATCAAATAAATCTATCTGTGTCTCGAATAGTTGTCTATAAAATAGACGAAATATTCGAAACTACCTCTTGTTTGGATAGTCATAGGATCACACAAATCAGAATGAACCAATTCCATTATATCTTTGACTCCATACCCCTTAGACTTAAAAGCTTCTCAGTTATTTTTCCTTCCAAGTAAGACTTTCAGGTTGGAAAGATTTCCACTACCAATGAACCCAAAAGTTCATCAGCTACCAATGAATCCTACTTAAGTTAAAATAACCTAGCCTTTGATGCCAAAGATATAATTGGTTCATTTCTGAAGGTTGATTTCTCTTAATAGTTAGAAGATGTGTTATTAATTTCCATTTATTGCATCGTGGGAGTTATTGGATTTATAAATTGTTTACCAACGTACCAGAACAGATATCTTTCCTATTTTCTTGATAACAAGTTTGTTATCAAAATAGATAGAATATCTATTCTTCTATAGTTTAGAAACTGAAATCAAATTCTTTCTAAACTTGGTACGTAAAGATAATTTCTTAAAATCCATATTTTATTCCTATCAGAGGATAAGCATCTCCCACTGCAACAGCTACCACTTTTGCAGCAGTGCCCATGTAGACGGTGACTTCCCCTTCATATAGTTATCGGGTTTCCTGGAACCTCTGCAATGAATTGCAGACATGATTAGTAGCTCCCGTATCTACACACCAAGTACCGATAGATAACACCACTAATCATGTATTAACTAATGAATGAAATACACCTATTTTGTTCTTAGTTTTAAGAGGACAGTCTACCTAAATGTCCAAATCCTATTTCCAACCATTACAATTGGGACACTAAGTCTATTCTATAGTATAACAACTAGGGGATTGACAAACATTCTAAATCCTAAGAATCACAAAAATATTTGATCAAGACCAACACCTTAAAATCCCCATGAATTTTGTATGTCATGATAGTGTGGACGTATACAAAATCAAAAAAGAAATTTTATCCATTAATTTTATTATCTCGTCAACTTTACTTTATGACGAGTAAAATTAATAGTTGATCTATCTTTGATCAAATATTTGGTCAAAACTTTTGAATTTAAAATAACATTGATTCCTCAAATAATATTATTTAAATTCACCAACACCTCAAACACCGTGAATTTTGCATGCCACGATAGTGTGGACGTATACAAAATTGAACATTGTAAGAGGAGGGTTTTACCCATTAATTATCTTGTCAATAAGTCTTTATGACAAATAAAATTACCTCAAACACCATGAATTTTGTATGCCACGATAGTGTGGACGTATACAAAACCAAACATTTGTTAGAGGGGTTTTCCCATTAATTTTATTTCCTTATGAAACTGGCAAATAAAATTGCCTCATACACCATGAATTTTTGTATGCCACGATAGTGTGGACGTATACAAAATCTCAACATTTGTAAGAGCGGGTTTTAATTTTATTATCTTGTCAACCTATCTTTATGACAAATTAATAGTTGGTTTTCTTCGGTCACACAAATAATAGCAGTGACTCCGATGGGGAGGATACTATTAGACATGCCTAAGTGTATACCATTACTTGACACTAAGTCCATTAATAAGATTATGCTCCTTCCGATGGGGAAGATCACACGCTCTTATTTAATTTCCTATAGTCATCTTAAATGGAAGTTTGATTTAGTGATCTGCAAACAAACTCATCCGATATGGAGGAAGGCACTCAGAGCCAACGCGCAAGTTTGTTTGCATCACTTACAAACCAGTAATGGAGACCGTGGAATTAAAATAAATCCCTCTCCCACTTAGTTATTTAAAGTGAGGAATTTTAAGTTATCCTAGCATACATCACATGCATACACACACATCACAGTAAATAAAAGCAATAAATATGGAAATTATTTTCCAACTATTATGGCATTTTCCTGTTATTGTCCTCCATGTGCTCCAACCCTAGCTGCTGTCATCTTTAGCCACCGCCATCGGGTCGAGTTGCCGCATCCATCTTGCTTCTTATTCCGCTGCGCCTCTGGTGCTCCAAAAGTACCACGCCTCGCAAGAATCCGATCCGCGACAAAAATAGAATTTTACATATATCGATCCTATATTCCATAAGGGAATGCACATGTAATCTAGATCGAAAATAAAATTCTAAAATCCTAAGGCTAATACAACTCTTGCTATATTAGTTATATACAATCATGCACACTCAAAAATAATGCCCTTGACATGTCTAAGGGTCCAATCACACACAACATCTATAAGCCATAATAGTTGGAGCCTGCAACCACAAAGTTAGCACATCCTACTATTATCCTACCTAAATTATGTATGACATGTGCATAACCTAATTTGAAAACCAAACACACAGAGGCAAACCTAGCTCTGATACCAATTGTTGGTTAGACCTAGGAAAATGTACCGGTTCCACTGTATAAAAAATTTTTGTACAAGTGTCGAACCTTTCCTTTAATAACTTATTATGTTCTTTAGAAGTTAAATTAGGAATCGCAGATAGAACTTAACATCATTGATTCCAAATTTAACTTATCTGTTCTTGATGGTTTAGATTTGGATCGCAAGCAGAACTTAACACTATTGATCCAAATCCACCTATGTTATTAATTCCATTAAATATTAATTTCCAAAATTGGCTTCCAGGACTGCATGGCGAGGCACATGGCCTTCTTGGATATGGGAGCAACCACCACCGCCTAGACAAAGTCTTTTAAGGAAAGCTAATATTTAATTTCCTTAAATAACTCTAGGTTAACCAAAAAGAACAATCGAATCACAAATTCGAAAAATAAAAGAAAAGAAACGCAACCTCGAAACAAATCCGAAAACTCTAGAATCATATGCCTCTTGTGTTTGGTATTTCCAAAAATAACTATACAAAGGAAACTAGTATGATGCGGAAAACAATTACTAGTTATACCTTTCTTTGTAAGCAAAAATAACGTCTTGATCTTCTACCGTATTCCTCTTCTAACCTCGGACATTGTGTGGGCAACGATCTTCCAAGATGAGAACCACCAAGAACATTCTTCTTCCTTCTAGGTTTCGGCCACCAAAAGCTCCTCCAAAGATGAAGAGGTTCGGCCACCACCAAGCTCCAAGGGATGCTAGAAATATCTCTTCCTTTTCTCTTCTTCTCCAAGCAAGATCCGGCCACCACAAGGACTCCAAGGAAGAGATGAGGTTCGGCCACAAGATGGATAAGAGAGAAAGAGGAGGGGCCGGCCACACCAAGGAGGAAAAGAGAGGAAGAAAAATAAAATAGAGGTTGTACCACATGAAGGCTCCTCTACCTCCTCTTTTATAATCCTTGGTCTTGGCAAATAAGGAAATTTTAATAAAAACTTCCTTAATTCTTTTGCCAAGAAAAGGAAAATTTATTTAATTAAAAATTAATTTTCTTTTCATTATTTCAATGGTCGACCACTTTAAAATCTCCAAGCAAATAGAATTTTAAACACAAATTAAAACTTCCTTATTTGCTTCCGGAAATTTATAAAAAATTTCTCCAATAATTTTTATCCCTTCATGATTGGTTGGTAAAAAGGAAATTTTATAAATTAAAATCATTCTTTTAAACATGTGGATAAAAAGAAAGTTATCTCTAAAAATTAAAATCTCTTTTAATCTACAAATAAGGAAAAATATCAGATCTTTTCTTAATCTTTTGTAGAAACTTATAAAAGAGAATATTTAATTTTTAAACTCTCTTTTAAATCATGAACATGGTTAAAAAGGAAAATTTTCTCAAAATTAAAATCTACCTTTCAATCTTCAAATAAGGAAAGATTTCAAATCTTTTCTTTATCTTTTGTAGAAAGCTATAAAAGGAAAGATTTAAATTTTAAACTCTCTTTTAAAACCATGATATCGACATAAGAAATAATTTTAACAAAAACCTCTTTTTAATATGATGTGGCCGGCCACCTAAGCTTGGGATCCAAGCTATTTGCCGGCCACCTTAAGGCTCAACCTTTAGGCTTGGCCGGCCCTAAGCTTGAGCTTCAAGTTTGGCTTGGCCGGCCCCTATTGGTTGGGTAAGAAAGTGGGTATGTGGTTGTAACGACCACCCTTCTTACTACTACTACTCTCTAAGGATGACCGTTACTTAACTACTAACTCTACTTAACCGGTGTGATTAAAAATCATATGGAAACCCCACCGAAAAATTTCGGCAGAATCTCCCCTGTACCGGTGACCATATTCAACAATACATAAGATATATACGCAGCCACATGCGGCTGGAACACATTTTATTCACAACCACACAGTAATAAATTCATACTATAACCAAAAGACTAGACTAGCAACAAGAACTATACACAACTCCCAGAATAGGACATAAATAAGCTACAACACGAATCAAACTCAATCACAATCACATAAACTTCATAACAGTATTTAAAGAAAAGAACTAAAGCATAAACTCTAATCATTAGGTCCTGCAAGTTTGCTAGCACTCTCTGGATCTCTCCATAGTCCAGTCATCACACACCTTCATCACCACCACCACCCTGTCGTCTCCCTTCATATCTTAGCTTTTCCTTTATCTGCAGTAGGAGGAAAGTAAATAGATCTATAAGCGAAAACGCTTAGTAAGTACTAATCTATCTCACAAAAACTCGAAGTGCATAAAAGAAATGCAATAATACTGAAACTGAAATGCTAAAGCAAAGCTGCATGTACTCATGGTATACAGAAATAAAACTGAATACTAAACATGCTCACTAACTGACAGGAAAGTAATGAAACAACTACTATAAGCTTAGAATTAAAGAACTAAACTTTTATTGATTCTAAGCATAAACTTGTTTCATTGTCTTATATCTTTATACCAGAAATTAATCTTTTAATTTCTCTTTCACTTTCTTCTTCTTGTTCTTCTTACTTTTCTTATACTAGAAATTAATCTTTTAATTTCTCTTTCACTTTCTTCTTCTTGTTCTTCTTTTTTCTTCTTCTTTTCTTTTCTTTTCTTTGGGCCCAGGCTTAGTACCATCTTAATCTTATGCGCGCTCCCTAATAGAGACTGCTGTAGTCCCACAGGGTAAAGACCTCGGTCTTACCAGGGCCGAGACCTCGGAAACGGTCACCTGGATTTGTTTAACGACAACCTCGGAAGTCGGGTACTAGCCTCTTACTTTAGTTTACTTGTTATCTCTTTTTAACTAGACCTTGGTCTCTTTGTTTTTACTCAGTTTCCTCATAATCCTTTATTAGAGTTTATTGGAATCCTTTAGATATACCTAACAAGTGTAGGATTACAATTAACTAAGCATGCTATATAAAAACAATACAAGAGAAGCAAATCTAAACTCTCTCTAAGCATGTTATAAAACAAAGCAACAGAAAAGCAAATCTGAACTTTCTAAACATGTAAAACAAAGGAAAGGAAAGCACATCTGAACTTAGTAATCATGCTCTAGAATAGAGCAAAAGAGAGCTAGTTTGAACTTTTAAAACATGTTGTGATAAGAGCAAAGAAAGCTAATCTAATCTTACTAATCATGCTATAAAATAGAGCAAAAGTAAGCTAACTTGGACTTACTAAACATGCTGTAAAATAGAGCAAAAGAAAGCTAACTTGGACTTACTAAACATGCTGTAAAATAGAGCAAAAGTAAGCTAATTCAAACTTGCTAATCATGCTATAAAATAGAGCAAAAGAGGGCTAATTTGGACTTTCTACACATGTTGTAAAATAGAGCAAAAGAAAGCTAACTTGGACTTACTAAACATGCTGTAAGATAGAGTAAAAGAAAGCTAACTTGGACTTACTAAACATGTTGTAAAATAGGACAAAAGAATGCAACTTTGAGCTTCCTATACATGCTGTAAAATAGGGCAAAAGAATGCAACTTTACACTATCTATCATGCTGAAAAAAATAGGGTAAAGGAATCCCTTTTTGCTGGAATTTATGGCAGCAATTAGACTTACACGGGTACCACATTTAAAAACTAAAGGCACGCTTAAAAGACAACCATAGGCTGAAATCAGGGCTGTCCGGTTTAACTAGAATTCAAGACAGAAATTCCATGCAAGAGGTGCTCTAATCTACCCGGTATAAAGAGCTTCAATTCTGTAATAGCATAAATTTAAACTAACAGCATGAACCAATATCATAATCAAGGAACTAATGGCACCAACAGGGAGTGCTATATTTCCCAACCGAACACCTCTAAGCCTTGAAAACTCTCGGCAGTTCTAATCACAAGAACACCTAAACCAAAATCCTTAAACGAATGAATAGAGAGTTGTTCACAGAACACCTCTATGCATTCAAAACCATCGACAGCAACAATGAAGTGGCAACCTGTACGGTATGATCCGAAAACAGGGAAGTAAGGGAACAAACCGAAACCTAAATTTGCATGGCAAAATACCTAGCAACAACTAAAGGAAGGGATGCATAACAACCCTAGGACCATCTACTCGGCACAATGGAATCCATGAGCAAGGAAACGAAAACCGAAAACTCGGAGCTACTCCTACCACAGGTGAGTAGTACTTACCTACGATTCTTGGACTTACAACCGACGGAGGAAGAAAGGGGAAGACTTTTAGGGCTCGGCGGCTTGCAAAATTTTGGCTTCCTCTTGTACCCGCGAGCTCCTCTCCGTCAGGATAACCACCCACGGTGAAGGATGACTGGAATAAGGCTTCGCCGGAGACCCAAGACCTAGCTTCCTCTTGGTTTCTGCCGAGAGAGACGGCACTGTCGCGAGGGAGAAGGGGAGAAACAATTTCGGGAGAAATTGTTTTGGGTTTTGGAAAATCAAAACCTAATTCCCTTTCTTATACTCGGGTTATAATTAATTACTATCTATGCTTTAAATTTATTTCTCCCCATACTTAGTTAACAAAGCATGCGCAGGCCAGTTGGTTGGCTGTGTCCGGTTAGGTCGGGTCCAACCCGAGGTCATGGGTTCAAGCCTCGCCTTCAACTCTTTTTGTCAAAATTTCTTTCTTTTTGTAAACATACTAAACGACTTCCAAAAATTGCGTAAAAATACTCTAAAAATTTCTAAAAATCTCTAGAATATTTTAAAAGCATTTCCAAATATTTTTATGGACATTTGGAACTCGAAACAGGGAAAATTGGGTCGTTATAATCCCCCATACCTTATAAAAAGTTCGTCCTCGAACTTAGAATAGCTCTGAATACTTCTGTCTCATACTGTCCTCCCGCTCCCAAGTGATTTCCTCATGGTTCTGGTTCTGCCAGACGACCTTCACTAGTGGTACTTCTTTGTTTCTCAATCTCTTGACTGCTCTGTCCACTATCTGTGTAGGTATGCTCTCATAACTAAGATCCTCTTGGATCTGCACTGACTGAGGCTGAATCACTTGGCTCGGGTCATGGAGACACTTCTTTAGCATGGAGATATGAAATACATTGTGTATTGCTGACATGTCTTGTGGTAAGTCCAGCCTGTAAGCTACTTTCCCAATCCTCTCTATGATCTGGTAAGGTCCTACGTAGCGAGGACTTAATTTGCCCTTCTTGCCAAATCTCATCACTCCCTTCATAGGAGCGACCTTGAGGAAAACTGAATCTCCTACTTGGAATTCCAATGGCCTACGGCAGGTGTCAGCATAACTCTTCGGCGGTCTCAATTCTCTGTCTGATTTTCTGGATTGCTTGAGTAGTCTCGTCTATCACCTCTGTCTGAATACCCAGCTCTACTTCCATTTCTTTTCTCTCTCCTGCTTCTTGCCAGCATATGGGTGATCTGCATTTCCTGCCATATAGTGTCTCATAAGGTGCCATCTTGATGGTGGCCTGATAGCTATTGTTGTAGGCGAATTCAGCTAAGCACAAATACTTGCACCAACTTCCCTTGAAATCCAGCGCACAAGCTCTGAGCATGTCTTCTAAAATCTGATTCACTCGCTCTGTCTGTCCATCAGTCTGTGGATGGAAAGCTGTGTTGAACTTGAGTTTGGTTCCTAGTGCATTCTGAACGCACTCCCAAAAGTGTGAGGTGAAGCGCCCATCTCTATCAGAAACGATAGATTTAGGAACTCCATGAAGTCTGACTACCTCTTTAACATATAGCTAGGCCAACTGCTCTATGGAGTGGGACACCTTGATGGCTAGGAAGTGAGCAGACTTGGTCAATCAGTCTACTATTACCCATATCGCATCATATCCATTGGTGGTTCTTGGAAGACCTGTTATGAAGTCCATGGATATGTCTTCCCATTTCCATTCTGGTATTGGAAGAGGCTGAAGAACTCCTCCTGGTCTCTGGTGTTCTGCTTTGACTCTCTGGCATGTCAAGCAGGTACTAACATACTTAGCTACATCTCTTTTGAGTCCTGACCATCAAAATCTCTGTTTCACATCTTGGTACATCTTGGAAGAACCAGGATGCATGGAGTATGGTGTACTATGAGCTTCTTCTAAGATCTTCTTTCTTAGTTCTTCATCATTGGCACGCAAATGCGACTCCCCTGATAAAGAATCCCGCTGTCTGTTACTCGAAACTCTGATTTGTCTTCTTTCTGTATCCCTTGCTTGATCTTCTGGATGTCTGGATCTTCACTTTGCTTTCTCTGTATCTCCTCAAGCAATGTGGACTCTAAGGTCAATGCAGAGGGTTGCCCTTCAATAATTTCAAGTCCAAAATCTGACAACTCCTTCTGCAGTGGCAGGGCTAATGATGACAAAGACATTAGGGATGCACTGGATTTTCTGCTGAGTGCATCTGCCACCTTGTTAGCTTTGCCTGGGTGGTAGAGGATTTCACAGTCGTAGTCTTTGACCAACTCCAACCACCTGCGCTGTCTCATGTTTAAGTCCTTCTGAGTGAAAAAGTACTTAAGACTCTGATGATCTGTGAAGATTTTACACTGAACTCCATACAAATAATGTCGCCAGAGTTTAAGTGCAAAAACCACAGTTGCCAGCTCAAGATCATGAGTAGGGTAGTTCTTCTCATAATCTTTGAGTTGTCTGGAAGCATAAGCTATGACTTTTCCTTCTTGCATGAGTACAGCTCCTAAGCCCATCTTGGAAGCATCACTGTAGATGTTGAAACTCTTGTCGCTCTGTGGAACAGTCAGAATGGGAGCACTGATCAATCTCTTCTTTAGCTCTTGGAAACTCTGCTCACATTTATCTGACCATTCGAATCTCTTGTTCTTTCTGGTGAGGGCTGTTAGTGGAGAGGTTATCTTGGAAAAGTCCTCCACGAACTTCCTATAGTACCCAGCTAAATCAAGGAAGCTTCTGACCTCTCTGACGTTCTTGGGTCTACTCCAGTTGTTGACCGCTTCCACTTTGGCTGGATCCACTTGAATACCTTCTTTAGAAATAATGGGACCTAAAAACGCCACCTGATTTAACTAGAACTCGCACTTTGAGAATTTAGCATAAAGCTGCTTTTACTGCAGAGTCTGTAGTACCATCCTCAAGTGCATGTCATGCTCCTCTGGGGTCCTTGAATACATGAATAGACCAGAATATCGTCGATGAATACAGTGACAAATTTGTCAAGATATTCTCTGAACACTCTGTTCATTAAGTCCATGAAGACCGCTGGTGCATTAGTCACACCAAAATACATGACTACAAACTCGTAGTGTCCGTATCTAGTTCTGAAAGCTGTTCTGGGTGTATCTCTTTCTTTCACCTTCAGCTGATGGTACCCAGGGCGTAGGTCTATCTCTGAGAACACTGTTGCTCCTCTTTACTGATCAAATAAGTCATCGATCCTGGGAAGAGGGTACTTGTCCTTAACTGCTACTTTGCTCAGCGTTCTGAAATATATGCATATTAGCACGGATCCGTCTTTTTTCTTAACGAACAACTCCGGAGCCCCTCGGGATGAATGACTAGGGCGAATGAAGTCTTTGTCAAGTAACTCCTGTAGTTGTTCTTGTAACTCCTTCAGCTATGCTGGAGACATGCGATATGGAGCTTTTGAAATTGGACCGGTTCCAGGAACCAATTCAATCTCAAATCCACTCATTTATTAGGAGGTAGTCCAGGTAGATCTGCTGGGAATACCTCGGGATATTCACAGACCACCTGAACCCCTTCTTTCTTACCTTCTTTCTATTCTTCTGCACTTACTTGACTGGGGCTCCGGGCTCCCTACTGTCTTGTCTTCTATCTTGGCTGGCTTGAACTCTATAAACTCCTCATAGTGCTTGTTGGTGATAGAACTCTTCATAGAACTCTAACTGAAAATCTGCCCAGCTCATCTGATCGGCTGCTCTCTTGGTCTTTATCCTCTCCCACCACATACGAGCATCTCCAGACAGGCAGAAAGAGGCGCACTTGACGTTCTCGACTTCTGGCCAGTCAAGAAGCTTCATAGTGCTCTCTAGTGTTTTAAACCAAGCCTGGGCATCCCAGGGCTCAGTCGTGCTTGAGAAGCTCTCTGGTTTCAGCTTCAGCCACTGTATAAGATAAGCTTCTGGTCTCTGGGGTGCTGTGATGGCTCCCTGGGTAGCTGGTGGAATCTCAATTACCACTGGAGCCCCTGCAGTGATAGCTGGAGGAGGGGGAGGAACTGCTGGCTGGTTTGCCATTAGATTGACAATCACTTGCTGCTGCTCGCTACGTGTCTCTGGAGTTAGACAACAACTTCAGAGAGATTGGGCTCAGTTGATCTAAGCTCTTCATTCTCCTGATCTAGGTTCTTAGTACGAATGGTACGGCGACATCCTTTTTCTTAACATCTAATTATGCAAAGAAAAGACTTGGTATCCTCTCTCTAACCCTTCTAATCATACATAAATATGAATAAAGAAAAGGGAAACTAAATCTTCTATCTTACATTAGTACTCAAAAAAAAACAAGTACTCTATACTGCAGTTAATAATAAGGAAAGCAGAATAAAGAAAGAATTTAAATACTTTCTTACTTGGAGACGGCGAGGATGATGCTGATGTGTGTGTGATGCTGGAGAATGGAACACTGCTCTGATACCAACTGTAACGACCACCCTTCTTACAACTACTACTCTCTAAGGATGACCGTTACTTAACTACTAACTCTACTTAACCGGTGTGATTAAAAATCATATGGAAACCCCACCGAAAAATTTCAGCAGAATCTCCCCTGTACCGGTGACCATATTCAACAATACATAAGATATATACGCAGCCACATGCGGCTGGAACACATTTTATTCACAACCACACATTAATAAATTCATACTATAACCAAAAGACTAGACTAGCAACAAGAACTATACACAACTCCCAGAATAGGACATAAATAAGCTACAACACGAATCAAACTCAATCACAATCACATAAACTTCATAACAGTATTTAAAGAAAAGAACTAAAGCATAAACTCTAATCATTAGGTCCTGCAAGTTTGCTAGCACTCTCTGGATCTCTCCATAGTCCAGTCATCACACACCTTCATCACCACCACCACCCTGTCGTCTCCCTTCATATCTTAGCTTTTCCTTTATATGCAGTAGGAGGAAAGTAAATAGATCTATAAGCGAAAACGCTTAGTAAGTACTAATCTATCTCACAAAAACTCGAAGTGCATAAAAGAAATGCAATAATACTGAAACTAAAATGCTAAAGCAAAGCTGCATGTACTCATGGTATACAGAAATAAAACTGAATACTAAACATGCTCACTAACTGACAGGAAAGTAATGAAACAACTACTATAAGCTTAGAATTAAAGAACTAAACTTTTATTGATTCTAAGCATAAACTTGTTTCATTGTCTTATATCTTTATACCAGAAATTAATCTTTTAATTTCTCTTTCACTTTCTTCTTCTTGTTCTTCTTACTTTTCTTATACTAGAAATTAATCTTTTAATTTCTCTTTCACTTTCTTCTTCTTGTTCTTCTTTTTTCTTCTTCTTTTCTTTTCTTTTCTTTGGGCCCAGGCTTAGTACCATCTTAATCTTATGCGCGCTCCCTAATAGAGACTGCTGTAGTCCCACAGGGTAAAGACCTCGGTCTTACCAGGGCCGAGACCTCGGAAACGGTCACCTGGATTTGTTTAACGACAACCTCGGAAGTCGGGTACTAGCCTCTTACTTTAGTTTACTAGTTATCTCTTTTTAACTAGACCTTGGTCTCTTTGTTTTTACTCAGTTTCCTCATAATCCTTTATTAGAGTTTATTGGAATCCTTTAGATATACCTAACAAGTGTAAGATTACAATTAACTAAGCATGCAATATAAAAACAATACAAGAGAAGCAAATCTAAACTCTCTCTAAGCATGTTATAAAACAAAGCAACAGAAAAGCAAATCTGAACTTTCTAAACATGTTGTAAAACAAAGGAAAGGAAAGCACATCTGAACTAAGTAATCATGCTCTAGAATAGAGCAAAAGAGAGCTAGTTTAAACTTTTAAAACATGCTGTGATAAGAGCAAAGAAAGCTAATCTAATCTTACTAATCATGCTATAAAATAGAGCAAAAGTAAGCTAACTTGGACTTACTAAACATGCTGTAAAATAGAGCAAAAGAAAGCTAACTTGGACTTACTAAACATGCTGTAAAATAGAGCAAAAGTAAGCTAATTCAAACTTGCTAATCATGCTATAAAATAGAGCAAAAGAGGGTTAATTTGGACTTTCTACACATGTTGTAAAATAGAGCAAAAGAAAGCTAACTTGGACTTACTAAACATGTTGTAAGATAGAGCAAAAGAAAGCTAACTTGGACTTACTAAACATGCTGTAAAATAGGGCAAAAGAATGCAACTTTGAGCTTCCTATACATGCTGTAAAATAGGGCAAAAGAATGCAACTTTACACTTTCTATCATGCTGAAAAAAATAGGGTAAAGGAATCCCTTTTTGCTGGAATTTATGGCAACAATTAGACTTACACGGGTACCACATTTAAAAACTAAAGGCACGCTTAAAAGACAACCATAGGCTGAAATCAGGGCTGTCCGGTTTAACTAGAATTCAAGACAGAAATTCCATGCAAGAGGTGCTCTAATCTACCCGGTATAAAGAGCTTCAATTTTGTAATAGCATAAATTTAAACTAACAGCATGAACCAATATCATAATCAAGGAACTAATGGCACCAACAGGGAGTGCTATATTTCCCAACCGAACACCTCTAAGCCTTGAAAACTCTCGGCAGTTCTAATCACAAGAACACCTAAACCAAAATCCTTATACGAATGAATAGAGAGTTGTTCACAGAACACCTCTATGCATTCAAAACCATCGGCAGCAACCATGAAGTGGCAACCTATACGGTATGATCCGAAAACAGGGAAGCAAGGGAACAAACCGAAACCTAAATTTGCATGGCAAAATACCTAGCAACAACTAAAGGAAGGGATGCATAACAACCCTAGGACCATCTACTCGGCACAATGGAATCCATGAGCAAGGAAACGAAAACCGAAAACTCGGAGCTACTCCTACCACAGGTGAGTAGTACTTACCGACGATTCTTGGACTTACAACCGACGGAGGAAGAAAGGGGAAGACTTTTAGGGCTCGGCGGCTTGCAAAATTTTGGCTTCCTCTTGTACCCGCGAGCTCCTCTCCGTCAGGATAACCACCCACGGTGAAGGATGACTGGAATAAGGCTTCGCCGGAGACCCAAGACCTAGCTTCCTCTTGGTTTCTGCCGAGAGAGACGACAATGTCGCGAGGGAGAAGGGGAGAAACAATTTCGGGAGAAATTGTTTTGGGTTTTGGAAAATCAAAACCTAATTCCCTTTCTTATACTCGGGTTATAATTAATTACTATCTATGCTTTAAATTTATTTCTCCCCATACTTAGTTAACAAAGCATGCGCAGGCCAGTTGGTTGGCTGTGTCCGGTTAGGTCGGGTCCAACCCGAGGTCATGGGTTCGAGCCTCGCCTTCAACTCTTTTTGTTAAAATTTCTTTCTTTTTGTAAACATACTAAACGACTTCCAAAAATTGCGTAAAAATACTTTAAAAATTTCTAAAAATCTCTAGAATATTTTAAAAGCATTTCCAAATATTTTTATGGACATTTGGAACTCGAAACAGGGAAAATTGGGTCGTTATAGTGGTGGGTATAAATTTCTATATGCAAGAGGCTACGGTAGGGACCGAGAGGAGGAATTGGTTTTGGTCTCCCGATGAAATTAAGCTTCCCGTGTTCGCCCCGAACACACAATTTAATTCCATAAATAATCATTCATTCCACTAAAGAACTATTATTGAACTACCGCACCAATCCCAAATTACATTTTTGGGCTCCTTCTTATTATGAGTGTGTTAGTCTCCCTATGTTTAAGATGTCGAATGTCCACTAATTAAATGAGTTACTGACAACTCACTTAATTAATATCTTAGTCTAAGAGTAGTACCACTCAACCTTATCGTCATGTCGGACTAAATCCACCTGCAGGGTTTAACATGACAATCCTTATGAGCTCCTCTTGGGGACATTATCAACCTAGATCACTAGGACACAGTTTCCTTCTATAATTAACAACACACACTATAAGTGATATCATTTCCCAACTTATCAATCTTATTGATTTATCGAACTAAATCTCACCCATTGATAAATTAAAGAAATAAATATCAAATATATGTGCTTGTTATTATATTAGGATTAAGAGCACGCACTTCCATAATAACTGAGTACTTTGTTTCTTTATAAAGTCAGTATAATAGAAACGACCTCTAATGGTCCTACTCAATACACTCTAAGTGTACTAGTGTAATTATATAGTTAAGATAAACTAATACCTAATTATACTACGACCTTCCAATGGTTTGTTCCTTTCAATCTTGGTCGTGAGCTACTGTTTATAATTTATAAGGTACTGATAACATGATCCTCTGTGTGTGACACCACACACCATGTTATCTACAATATAAATTAATTGAACAACTACATTTATCATAAATGTAGACATTTGACCAATGTAATTCTTATTTCTAGATAAATGTTTATACCAAAAGTTAGGCTTTTAGTATACATCCTAACAGAAAGTTGTCTTGACATCTATTTGCCAAACCTCATAATCCATATGAGTGGCAATAGATAAAAGTATCCGGATAGACTTAAGCACTACTACCGGCGAAAAGGTTTCCTCATAATCGATATCCTCTTTTTGAGTATACCCTTTCGCAACAAGCCTTGCTTTGAAGGTTTCCACCTTCCCATCTATCTCTCTTTTCCTTTTGTAGATCCACTTACATCCAATAGCTTTTACACTATTTGATGGTTCTACTAGCTCCCAGACTTTGTTAGAATACATGGATTCTATTTCTGAATTCATTATTTTTTGTCAAGATGTTGCATATTTATCTTGGAGTGCTTCCTCATATGTTCGGGGATCAGGTTCATGTTTACCTAGGATCAAGTCTGAAGACTCTTCCAAAAACATGAATCTTTTAGGTTGCCTCACAACCATCCCACTACGATGAGGCACTATCTGTGGTTGTGTATCATTTGTGAGATGTGTTATAGTTTCTTGTGATATTTCATCTTGTACTGTTGGTACTAGACTAGACGTGTCCTCTCTAATTTCTTCTAGAACAATTTCAATCATGGGTTTATGGTTCATTACATAATTTTCCTCTAAAAATCGAGCATTTGTGCTAACAATGATCTTCTGATTTTTAGGATTATAAAACAAACCACCTTTCATTCCTTTAGGATATCCCACAAACAGACAAACTTCTATACGTGATTTCAACTTGTCAGTATCTCCCTTCAACACATATGCTGGACTACCCCATATCCGAATATGACTCAGACTAGGGTTACGCCCATTCCACAATTCCATGGGAGTAGAGAGTACTGATTTAGAAGGTACCATATTCAGAATGTACATTGCTGTTTCCAGAGCATATCTCCAAAATGAATTTGGTAATTCTGAATAACTCATCATCGATCTAACCATTTCTATAAGAGTCATATTCCTTCATTCTGTCATACCATTCTATTGGGGTATACTAGGTGCAGACAATTAGGATTGAATCCCAACCTCTGATAAGTAATTCCTAAACTCTCCAAAGAGGTATTCGTTACCATGATCAGACCGTAGTGTCTTGATACTTTTACCATGACATTTCTCCACATCAGCCTTGTACTCTTTGAACTTATCAAAGCAGTCAGACTTGTAGCGCATCAAGTAAATGTACCCATATCTCGAATAGTCATCTATAAAAGAGACAAAATATTTAAAATCGCCTCTTGTCTGGATAGACATAGGACCACACAAATCAGAATGAACTAGTTCCATCACATCTTTGGCTCTATATCTCTCGGCCTTAAAAGGTCTCTTGGTCATTTTACCTTCCAAGCAAGATTCGCAAGTTGGAAAGTTTTCCAACACTAATGAACCCAAGAGTCCATCGGCTATTAGCCTTTAAATCCTACTTAAGTTAATATGACCAAGCCTTAGATGCCAAAGATATGTTTGGTTCATATCCGAAGGTTGCTTTCTCTTATTAAAATTAGAAGGTGTATTATTAATTTCCATTTATTGCATCGTGGGAGTTATTGGATTTAAAGTATATAAATTATCAACCAACGTATCAGAACAGATAACTTCCCTATTTTTCTTGATAACACCTTTGTTATCAAAATAGACAAAATATCTATCATTGTATTGTTTAGAAACTGAAATCAAGTTCTTTCTAAAACTTGGTACGTAAAGACAATTTCTCAAAACCAATATTTATTCCTATAAGCATCTCCCACTGCAACAGCTGCTAATTCTGTAGCATTGCCCATGTAAACAGTGATTTCTCCTTCATGCAGTTGTCGAGTTTCCTGGAACCCTTGCAATGATTTGCAGACATAATCAGTGGTTCTCGTATCTACATGCCAGGTACCGGTAGATAACACCACTAAACATGTTTCAACTACTAGAGAATGAGATATACCTATATTGTTCTCTTCCTACGAGGACAGTCTGCCTACAAATGTCCAGACTGCTTACAAATGAAGCACTTGCCTTTTGGCTTCTTCATTCCTACTTTTAGTCCAGTACCTAGAGATTATATAGTCTTGCCTGTCAGCCTATTCTAGTGTCCGAAGAGTTCCTTGAGATTGTACATCATGTCATGGCTTGTAGGCATGGCCTGATGCTGATGTTGTAGCACATTTGATATAAAAGCCAAATGTAACTCCGCGCCATCTCATCTACCTTGACCAATTTCCTATGATACTCAATCTCCTCTTCACTAGAATCGCTATTAAGCACATTAGGGCAGACCTCCATTAGTACAAACTTATAGCCTTCAGCAGTTAGGATAATGTCTAGGTTTCTTTTCCAATCTTGTTAATTGGGACCAGTAAGTTTGTTCTCTTTCAGTATAATAACTAGTGGGTTGAAAGTTATCCTAAGAATCACAAAATAAATTTTTGGTCAAGACTCTAAATTCAGAATAATATTGATTCCTCAAATAATATTATTTAAATTTACCAACACCTCAAAATACCATGAATTTTGCATGCTACGTTAGTTTAGATGTTTACAAATTCAACATTTGTAAGAGAAGGTTTTACCCATTAATTTTATTATCTTGACATCCTAACTTTATGACAAATAAAATTAATAGTTGATTTTCCTTTGGTCATATAAATAATAGCAGTGACTCCGTTGGGGAGGATACTATTAAATGTACCTAAGTGTATACCATTACTTGATACTTAGTCCATTAAATAGGATTGCGCCCCTTCAGTTGGAGAAGATCTCACACTCCTAAATCATTTTCAATAATCATCCATAAAGAAAGTTTGATCTAGTGATCCACAAACAAACTCATCCGTTGTGGAGGGAGGCATTCAGAGCCAATACGCAAGTTTATTGCATCACTTACAAACCAGTAATGAAGACTATGGAATTTATTTAAAATCCCTCTCCCACTTAGTTATTTAAGGTGAGGAATTTTTCATGCAAGCACACATCACAGTAAATAAAAGCAATAAATATGGAAATTAATTTTCCAATTATTATGGCTTCTTCCATCACTGTCCTCCGTGTGCTGCCTGCCCTAGGGTTCATGTCGTCGAGTCCATCGAGCTTTCTTTTCTGTTGCGCTTCTGGTCCTCCAATAGTACCACGCCTTGCAAGAATATGATCCACGATAAAAATAAAATTTTACATATATCGATCCTATATTCCACAAGGGAATGTACATGAAGTCTAGACCAAATAAAAATATAAAATCCTAGGGCTAATATAGCTCCTGCTGTATTTAATAAATACAATCATGCACACACATAAAATGCCCTTGACATGTCCAAGGGTCCAATCACACACAATCACATTAAGTCATAATAGTTAGAGCCTGCAACCACAGAGTTAGTATATTCTACTATTATGCTGCCTAAAATATGTATGACATGTGCATAATTAAACTAAAAACCAAATACAAAGAGGCAAACCCTAGCTCTGATACCAATTGTTGGTTGCTATTCGGAATATCATACTAGTTCTCCTGTATAAAAATTTTGTACAAGTCCTGAACCATTCCTAACAACTTATTGTGTTCTTTAGAAATTAAATTTGTAATCGCAAACAGAACTTAACATTATTGATTCCAAATTCAACTTATCTATTCTTAGAGGTTTAGACTTGGATCGCAAATGATGCTTAACATTATTGATCCAAATCCACCCATGTTACAAATTCAATTAAATATTAATTTCAGAGATCGGCTTCCAGGTTAAACATGGTGAGGCACTAGGCCTTCTTGGGTATGGGAGCATCCACCACTTCTTAGACAAAGCCTTTAACGAAATTCAATATTTAGTTTCCTTATAGCAACCGTAGGTTTAACCAAAAAGAACAATCTAATCAAAAATTCGAAAAACAAAAGAAACACAAAATCGAAACCATAAATTCAATAACCTAGATTCATTAGCCTCTTGTGTTTGGTATTTCAAGATCTAAATAAAAGGATGAACTAGTTATGATGCGGAAACTAAAAACTAGTTATACCTTTTATAGCTTATAGACCTCACGATCTTCTATCATATTCCTCTTCCTATCTCAGACGTCGCGTGGACGACGATCTACTGTTACGTTCCGCAAGTGTATGGAAATGTCGCAAGTAATATAAAAGATTATCGTATCCACAGGGACTGGAATAAGCACTAGAAATATTTCAAAGCGAATTAGCTAAACAACTAATCAATTGGTTTCAAATGCTAAAGATAAAAAAAAAATCTAAAATGAAAGACTAACAAACAAGAATTTGGGGGTTTGAGTTATGATAAAGGGAGGTTCTAGGAGTTTTGGTTTCTTTGTAAGATCTCTTGAATGTATATGGTTTACCAATTCTTATTTCTCAATTGCCTAATAATTGTAGAAGGTTGTCGGTTTTCTCTTGCAATAGATCACCGGCTTAGGACTGAAAAATGTACCTAAATGTAATCAATTAGATATGAACCTACGTTATCCTTACACAGGATTGCACCTATTACTATGCTTCCCTCGGATATCAACATAGAAGTTCATAGCTTCTTAACCCATAAAGATACAAGGATTGAATCATAAAATCTATCCTACCCTCTTGAATATTCTCATTCCCCTTCAAGATTATCCCCCAAATGTCCTTACACGGGCTTGCACCTGTCACGTGGATCCCTCGGAATATTGAGTGAGGTTTATCCCTACAAAGTCTATAAGATATCCAAACGATCAATCAAGAATGAGAATTAAGCTCTAATCACAATTAATCATTCAAGATCCAATTGATACAAACTAGGCAACATCATAGAAAACAAGAAATGGCAAATCCACAAGAGTTTACATCAATTTATCTCACAAATACTCCCTCCATCCTAGAACAACAAGATCTACTCCCTAAAACGAAGGAAGAAGACCAAAGATAAGAAGATTACAAGCATTCTTCAATCCCAATCCAAGAAGAGGAAAGAAAGAAAACTTATCTACAATATAGCTCCATCTTCGGATCCAATCCTCGCTTCCGGAGTCGAATTCGCCAAGATCTCCCTTTAGATTGCCCAAAAATCCTCCCAAGAATGGGAGGAATCCACCAAATCTTGCTTTCTCCCAAAGGGGAGAAGATCCCCTTTCAAATCTCCAAGGAGGCCTTAAATAGAGGGAAGCTTTTGGGCGCCACACGGCCCCGAGGCATGGCCGTGTGAGGTTCACACTGCCAGAGCCTTTCCCCTCTCTACCATCTATACATGGCCGTGTGTGGTACACGGTCGTGGACAACTCTCTTCAAGACTTCCAAGCACGGCTGTGTAGATCCACACGGCCTAGACTGCCCTAGCTTCTAGAAACTTGGCACGGTCGTGTGGTGCACACGACCAGAACACTTTTAAGCTCTAGGAACCCTGCACGACCGTGTGGTGCACACGGCCAGGGCCTTCTTAGTCTCTGGAAACCTTACACAGCCATGTAGATCCACACGGCCATGTAAAGATTGAACCCTGATTTGCTTCAAAACTTGACACGGCTGTGTGAGGTTCACACGGCCTGGACTTCTTCCTTTGCTATTGCTATCACACAGCCTCTGAACTCCACACGGCCAGAGCTCCCTACCAATGCAAGGCCATGTCTGGTACACGGCCAGGTGCTTTCTCGCTTGCTTAGCTCATAAGTTTTATCCAAGAATGTAGAATATTCACCGAATTCGACTCCTGTGTACAGAAAATGCACAAAAGCAGATCTCCGAACAAAAAGAGTAAATATGCTAAAAGGAAGACTGGAAGTACAAAAATGCATAGATCAAGCATGCTCAAAGTATGTAAATGTGCGTCAAAATATGCATAAAAGTATATAAAATCTACGCACATCACACCCCCAGACTTAAACCGTTGCTTGTCCTCAAGTAAAATGCTACAATCTAAATTCATATGTTCTACAACGCATTCATAAACCCTAATGTACTTTCCTAACTCTATCAAAGAGTTCCAATAACAAGCATAATCATGGAAACAAATCAAGTATGGCTCAAGCTTAAGCATCCTGTGCACAGTGTAGAAGTAACTCAAAAACCCTTCAAGTTTCAATCTATGTCCTAGTCAAGTCGTCATCAAATTTGAATTCCTAATGTTTCCAGTGAGAGACAAGTAACCAATGATAGACACTTACTTGCCACTCACTTGGTTCATATTTCTCAATCAACCCAAGGTCTCAAAGGTGTGCTCAATCTCAAGAGAAACTAAGCAGCCATTTCCCCAGTAACCTAACTCGGTCTCAAAGGGGTGACTTGCTAGATTCCACTCATGACAACTGTTTTTTATATCCCATATTCACTTTTTTTCAATTTTTTCATAAACATTTGCATTGTGTAAATCTTATTTCACAAGTGTACTTTTAGCACAAATGTTGGGATATTTTGATTTTTCCAAATGAGCTTGCATGAGTTGAGCCTCATCCAGTAACCAAAATGAAGTTTGAAAAATCACCATGGAAATCAAGTACTACAAGATGAATCATGACTATTTCAATGATATCAACCATTCAAGCATCAAGTCAAAGTGTAGTGAAAATTAAGATTCTTAAGGTCAAGCCAAGACTAAAGCTCATCTCCATATGATTCTTAGCTTATTTCATGCTACCCAAGATAGAGAAAAGAAGTACATAAAGCTTACTACTAGCATCATTTACAACATCATGAATCTAGATAATGAACGTGCTAACATTTTATCTTGAAGATAAGAAAGCATATAAGTAAAGTTTTGATGCTCTCAAGATGTTTGCCAAAATTATTTCAAAAACAAAAACAAAAACTCAAGCAAGACAAAAACTACACATGCAGAAAACAAAAAAAAAACAATCAAAAACTGAAACAAAAAGAAATCAGGTTTGACACCCCCCAGACTCAAACTTTTCATCGTCCCGATGAAATCAATATGGTGGAGGTGGAGGAGGTGGAGGTAGATCAGGAAATTCAGTATGGTGGTATCTTCTCTTCCAAATATGGTATTCTTCATGACCAAATAAGCATATTTAAAAATCGGGTTAATAATGTGAAGAGCTCTGGAATTATGAGGGTTAAAGTGTGATAGTTCAGAAATGTGTTGCCAAAAACGTGAACTTTTAAACTGAGGTAAAATTGTACACAAATCATTCTGAGGCAACTCATAACAAGTGTTAAAATCGCTTAATGTCCATTCATAGTCATCATTAAATAGTCGAAAACTTAGTTTACCCCCACCTTGAACATTATCAACCACTATAGAGCTTAAATATTCAAAAACAATTCTAGGGTAGGTAGGGTATTTCATATTCATTAAACCATTCCAACCTATTCTTTCAAATAACCAATTCAAGTCTTCCCTAAACCCTAGAGTTTCCAAAGTTACTTCATCAATAAACTTAGTGCTCACAAGAGGACGTTTACATAAAGAAGTATATCTAAGTTGTTGCTCTTCACTATAGAAAATGATATCAAAGTTATTAGAGATACCTTTAAATCAAGAATTCCTCCCTTTTATTGCAACCATCTTCTCTTTTCCTTTTCCCATGGATGAAGTCTCCTTAATCACATTTTCCATGAAGAAACGATTCAATCCTTTCAAAAAGAATGAGAAAGAAAAGTTAGAAGAAGTAGTTTGAAACCCTAGAAATAGCAAAATGAGAAAGGAGGATAAAGAAGAGGATATGCGGCGGTACACGACCGTGTACCGCCCACACCCTTCTCCCTAACCCTTTTAGAGGGTATAGACTGGGTCGTGTTTCATTACACAGCCTCATTCATGCCCCATCACATGGCCGTGTCTAGGACATGGCCATGCCCATCTTCTTTTCTGGAATTTTTTTACATGACCGTGTCTGAGACACGGCCACAACTTCCTTCTTCTCGGCTTTCCTCGTACGGCCGTGTCTGGGACACGGCCAAAGAACTCTCCTTCTCTGGATTCTTTGCACGGCCGTGTCTGGTAGACACGGCCAGACCCTTTTCCTTCCCTGCATCCTTTGCCTGGCCGTGTGCAGTACACGACCATGCCCTGTTTTACTCCATTTGATGTTTACTCTCCTAATCCACTTCTCCAATACTTCCATGCCCATGAAGAAGTCAAGTCCAGCTCATGGAAGTAGATTTCAACCTAAAAACAAAACTAAAACATAGTGAAAACAAAATAAAGATGAAAATACAAAATACAACTAACAAAAAGAACCCTTGGGTTGCTTCCCAAGAAGCGCTTGTTTAGGGTCTTTAGCTTCACCAATCCAACTTATTCTTCTCGTTTCCTTGCCCTCAGAGGGCAAACATATTTTTCATTTTTGTTGGGAGTTCTCCTCCCAACATCCTCCACCAAATTGTTCTTTTCATTAGGTGGCCTTCCATGAGGATGAAAATTCCATTCCTCAAGTTTGTAAATGCTTGCCCTGCTACAAGCATTTAAAAAAGAAGAAACATGGTTAGAGACATTAGATAAATCATACTCCAACCGTTCCTTACCAATTACCAATTCCAACTTATGATTTTTAACATCAATAATTGCTCCAGCTATAGCAAGGAATGGTCTTCCTAATATGATAGGAATTTTGGGGTCCTCTTCCATGTCCAACACAACACAATCTGTGGGAATAATACTCCCACCAACTTCTACTGGCACATCTTCAATAATACCCATAGGGTACCTGCAGGAATGATCAGCAAGTTGTAGTGTCAGAGTAGTAAGTTTAATATTTTTGAGACCCAACTTATTACAAATTGAATAGGGAATGAGGCTAGCACTTGCCTCCAAATCACAAAAAGCTTTTTCAATGAATTCTGTTCCTATATTGCAAGGAATATAAAAGCTCCCTGGATCCTTCAATTTCGGGGAAGTGTTCTTCACCAAAAGAGCGCTGCATTCCTCAGTAAGTGCAATGGTCTCTACATCTCCTCTCTTTCTTTTATTTGACATGATGTCCTTCAGGAACTTGGCAAACTTTGGCATTTGAAGAATAGCATCTATAAGAGGAACTTCAATGCATATCTCTTTAACCTTCTCCAAAATTTTGCCAAATTCTTCATCCTTTTTAAACATATTGAGTCTTTGGGGAAAAGGGATAACTTTACTCTGATGATTCAGTGGGAGAGTCTCTTCAACCTCAATGGTATTCTTCTCATTATTAAAAATCTGATTAGGTGTAGGAGGAGAGAGCTCTTCTTCATTTTGCATCCCTTTTTGAGCAGTCACTTGGGGATTTCCCAAGGTCCGTCCGCTCCTAAGCTCAATTATGTTGCAATGCTCCATAAAATTTATATCAGGTTTTCCAGGAAGTTGTCCTGGTGCTTTAGAAGATTAGAAAGCTAGCTGGGCAATTTGGCTATCCTGAATCTTTTGATGCTTTTCAGAATTATCCATTCTCTGAGTAAGCTTCAATAGATCCTACTTCATTTCATTTTGAGTGGAGATAATTTCTTCAAGCATCTTTTCAATTTTGGATGTAGGAAAGCCTTGAAAAGATTGTTGCTGGAAATTTTGTTGCCCAGATTGAAAATTTGGTCTTGCCCCCATAGATGGCCCTTGATCTTGATTATTTCTGTAAGAGAAATTTGGATGATTTTTCCATCCAGGGTTGTAAGTATTTGAGTATGGGTTGTTCTGTCTTTGATTGAAACTCATGATTGCATTGCATTGCTCTAATTGATTAATTTATGCAGTGATAGCTCCCAATGGACATGAGTCATTTGAATGTTCTGAACTCCCACATACTTCACAAGATACAGCAATGGCATTTACCATATTTGAACTAGTCCCCATATTCTCAAATTTCTTTGTAAGAGCATCAAGTTTTGCAGCCAATAAAGTCACTACATCAACATCAAACTTTCCTGGTGCTTTTGTTATTTTGTTTATTGAAGAATGACCACCACTTCTTTCATTTGCCCATTGATGATGATTTTGTGCTACACTCTCTATGATTTCCTCAGCTTCATCCAAATTTTTATTCATGAGTGCCCCTCTAGCAACTGAATCAAGGGACACTTTGGTATGATAATTAATACCATTATAGAAAGTGTGCAACACTAACCATCTTTCCAAACCGTGGCGAGGGCACTGTCTGAGCATACTATTGTATCTATCCCAAGCTTCAAATAGAGATTCCGAGTCAGCTTGTTTGAAACTTGCAATCAAATTCCTCATATGAGCAGTTTTACTTGGGGGATAGAACTTATCAAGGAATTGTTGCTCACATTGTTCCCAGGTGGTGATACTGTTAGGAGCCAATGAATTCAACCATTACTTGGCCCTATCTCTCAAAGAAAACCCAAATAATAATTGTTAGTTAGAGCCCTAGAGCCAATCATTTGATGATTGTATGGACTAATGTATATCATATTCTTGTATATTAATAAAGGCAGTTGTTTGGTTATTATACTTATTTATATTAGTGCCAAATAGACTAAGTATAATAGCGTCCTTGAGTAGAAGGTTCATACCTATATCAATCGATTAGTTGAATCGATAGTGAGATGATATAGGGAACACTACTCTAAATCATTCCTAGTCGAGTATTAGCATTCAGGGACAATGTTAATACAATAAGACTAGCATGTAGGTCAGCTCGATGACTTGATCTCACAAGTCATGGATATAGAGATATCAAGCTGACACATGGGTATGCATTAGAGAATGTATATTGAATGACCCGCCATGAGAAAGTATCATGGATCGTTATATGAGTGTCATATACTTTCTCATGTGGCTATTAGTATGACTATTAGTCCTTAGACCTGAAGTCACCATGGATCCCTACATAAGGAGTTATGTACTTTAGTTTCGTCAAACGTCACCCGTAACTGGGTGGACTATAAAGGCGATTACTGGGTATGTAACGAATTATGCAAAGGGATGTGAGTGATGTAAATGGGATCTATCCCTCCCATATGACGGGAGCGACATCGGTATTCTTGATAGAGTGAGACCACTAAGTGCATGGCCATGCCCAAATGAGTCAACATTAGATGTTGAGCTCATTTGATCGAGTGAGTCTACTTGGAGTTCAAGATTTAGATTGATTAGAGGATGACACGGTCTATGCCTCATATTGATCAATCTAGATGTCTAGGATAGAAGGACACTTGTCATTATTTTGTGAGTAGTCACAATTGGTAGTCACAAGGTGATGTCGGATCTTGACATTCTTGTAACTTGGGTAGTAATGATGTGTTGCTAGATACCGCTCATTACTTATGCTCCTAAATGGGTTTAGGGCATTGCCAACATTACAAGAACCTATAGGGTCACACACTTAGGACAATTAGGTGGAGATTAGGTTCATATGATGAACCAAGAGGATTAGATTCATTTGATGAATCAAATTGGATTAAGAGTAATCCTAATTGGGCTAACTTGAGTTCGACTTAAGTTGATTCGTGTGTTAAATGAGTCTAATTTAGATTTTGACTCATTGAATCAATTTAATTTAATGAATTAGATTCATTATATTAAGTTGGCTCGAATCAAATGATTGGATTAGATCCACCATGGTAGAGATTGAGTCAAGTTTGACTTGACGTGAGAAGGAAGACCAAAGGTCAATTTTGACTTGACCTTTTTGCCACCTCATTGGTGAGTTGGCATTAGGTGGACCAATAATGATGTTCCACATCATCATGGGTGCCACCTCATGGAAGTTACAAAGCCACTCTCTTAATATTAATTGCAATTAATGCAATTAATGTGATTTTATGGTTTCATATTAATTGCAATTAATGCAATTAATGTGAATTTTGAAAAGTGGCCGGCCACTTGGTTTTTGGGTGAAAAAATTCATTTTTCATTCACTTGTGTGCATCTTCCTCCTTCTCCCTCTCAAGCTCTCCCTCTCCCTCTCCTCCCTTGGCCGAACCACATAGGTGCTAGCACACCTTGGTTTTTGGTCATCTCCATCTAGTGTGTCCGTGTGGATACTTCTAGAGGACCGGCGCTTGACGGTCTTGAGATCCGGCATCATTTGGACGAGCGGGAACGCGAAGGGCATCGCATCAAAGGTATAAATGGTTTATCCTTATGTAGATCTACTGTAGATTAAAGTTTTCAAACTCGTACTCGTATTTTCGTTCGGTTTTACCTTGCACGAGATCCGTGGCTTGGGCGATTCGGGGTTTCCGCGACGCGAAAAGTGGTTTTCGCGGCCCGAAAAACCCAACAATAATAACCGCACTGCTTCAGAAGGAACACCATTCATTTTCATTGTCCCACATATTTCATAAAAGACCTCTAAGTGCTGATTAGGGTCTTCATGTGGTCCTCCACCAAATTGATTTTGCTGCACCATGGAAATGATTGCAGGTTTGATCTCAAAATTATTTGCCTCCACTGAGGGTCTTGAAATACTAGATCTAAAACTCCTAGCATAAGGTGCTGCATAATCCTTTAGTGGTCTATTAGCCATGTTCAAATGCTCTTGTTCTTCAATTTGTCTCTGCAGAATTCTTCTTCTATGAAATGTTCTATCAAATTCAGGGTCAAGAGGAAAAAGTTCTCCTGCAAAGTTAGATCTTCGCATACACAAGAACAAGACAAAATCGAACAAAGAAATTTAAAACAGAGAAAAGTAAGATTGGAATGTTAGAAAACAAAAGAAATGCAAAATTAAAATTGCTACAAAAGAGTTTCCAAGAAGTTAGAAAGTATACAGGAAAATGAAAACACAAAACTAGAGATTAGTTACAAATATACAAATAAAAAAAAATAGAATGTTATGTTTAGTCTAACTCAATTGATAATTTTCAATGATATAGCGCAGTCCCCGGCAACGGCGCCAAAAACTTATTACGTTCCGCAAGTGTATGGAAATGTCGCAAGTAATATAAAAGATTACCGTATCCACAGGGACTAGAATAAGCACTAGAAATATCTCAAAGCGAATTAGCTAAACAACTAATCAATTGGTTTCAAATGCTAAAGATGAAAAATAAATCTAAAATAAAAGACTAACAAACAAGAATTTGGGGGTTTGAGTTATGATAAAGGAAGGTTCTAGGAGTTTTGGTTTCTTTGTAAGATCTCTTGAATGTATATGGTTTACCAATTCTTATTTCTCAATTGTCTAATAATTGTAGAAGGTTGTCGGTTCTCTCTTGCAATAGATCACCAGCTTAGGACTGAAAAATGTACCTAAATGTAATCAATTAGATATGAACCTATGTTGTCCTTACACAGGATTTCACCTATTACTATGCTTCCCTCAGATATCAACATAGAAGTTCATAGCTTCTTAACCCATAAAGATACAAGGATTGAATCATAAAATCTATCCTACCCTCTTGAATATTCACATTTCCCCTTCAAGATTATCCCCCAAACGTCCTTACACGGGCTTGCACCTGTCACGTGGATCCCTCAGAAAATCGAGTGAGGGTTTATCCCTACAAAGTCTATAAGATATCCAAACGATCAATCAAGAATGAGAATTAAGCCCTAATCACAATTAATCATTCAAGATCCAATCGATACAAACTAGGCAACATCATAGAAAACAAGAAATGGCAAATCCACAAGAGTTTACATCAATTTATCACACAAATACTCCCTCTATCCTAGAACAACAAGATCTACTCCATAAAACGAAGGAAGAAGACCAAAGATAAGAAGATTACAAGCATCCTTCAATCCCAATCCAAGAAGAGGAAAGAAAGAAAACTTATCTACAATATAGCTCCATCTTCGGATCCAATCCTCGCTTCCGGAGTCGAATTCGCCAAGATTTCCCTTTAGATTGCCCAAAAATCCTCCCAAGAATGGGAGGAATCCACCAAATCTTGCTTTCTCCCAAAGGGGAGAAGATCCCCTTTCAAATCTCCAAGGAGGCCTTAAATAGAGGGAAGCTTTTTGGCGCCACACGGCCCCGAGGCATGGCCGTGTGAGGTTCACACGGCCAGAGCCTTTCCCCTCTCTACCATCTATACACGGTCGTGTGCCGTACACGGCCATGGACAACTCTCTTCAAGACCTCCAAGCACGGCCGTGTAGATCCACACGGCCTAGACTGCCCCAACTTCTGGAAACTTGGCACGACCGTGTGGTGCACACGGCCAGAACACTTTTAAAATCTGGGAACCCTGCACGGCCGTGTGGTGCACACGACCAGGGCCTTCTTAGTCTCTGGAAACCTTACACGGCCATGTAGATCCACACGGCCATGTAAGGATTGAACTCTGATTTGCTTCAAAACTTAACACGGCCGTGTGAGGTTCACACGGCCTGGACTTCTTCCTTTGCTATTGCTGTCACACGACCTCTGAACTCCACATGGCCAGAGCTCCCTACCAATGCAAGGCCGTGTCTGGTACACGGCCAGGTGCTTTCTCGCTTGCTTAGCTCGTAAGTTTTATCCAAGAATGCAGAATCTTCACCGAATTCGACTCCTGTGTACAAAAAATGCACAAAAGCATATCTCCGAACAAAAAGAGTAAGGGGGCGTTTAGTTCTTTCCTAGGAATAGGTATCAGAATGGGAATCATTGTATAGTGGAATGGGAATGGGTATGAGCATGGATATCACTCTTAAAAGTAATGTTTGGTTAGTTGCATATTTTCTATCGGAATAAATCAAAATTTTCTTTTTTACCCTTAAAGGAAAATAAGAGAAAGAAATAGATGTAACAGAAAGATAAATGTGAGAGAAAAATATGATGAAAGAGAATGATGAGAGAGAAAGTGTGATGAGAAAGAATGAAGAGAGAGAAAGTGTGATGAGAGAAAATTAGAAAAGAGAGTGTGATAGGAGAGAGCATGACGAGAGAAGATGAGAGAGAAAGTATGATGAGAGAGGATGAAGAGAGAGAAAATGTAACGAGGAAAAATGAGGAGAGAGAGTGTGATGAGAGAGAAAGTATGGTGAGAGAGAAAGTGTGATGAGAAAAAAAGAAAACAGTGAGTGTGATGAGAGAGATTGAGGAGAGAGAAAGTATGATGAGAAAGAAAGTGTGTTGAGGAAAAAAAGAGGGAGTGTGACAAGAGAGATTGAGGAGAGAGAAAGTATGATGAGAGCGAAAGTGTGATGAGAAAAAAAGAGAAAAGAGGGTATGATGGGAGATATTGAGGAGAGAGAAAGTATGATGAGAGAGAAAGTATGATGAGAAAAAAAAAGAAGGAAAAGAGTGATGGAAAATATTGAGGAGAGAGAGAGTATGATGAGAGAGAAAGTATAATGAGAAAAAAAAGGAAAGAGAGTGTGATAGGAGAGATTAAGGATAGAGAAAGTGTGTGATAACATGATGAGAGAGAAAATATGATGAGAGAGGATAAGAAGAGAGAAGTGATATGAAAGCAAAAATAAATAAATATATTTTGATATTTGATATTAAGGGAGAAAATTTTAGTTTTAGGTCAAAAGTATTTTTGGAATAAGGGAATATTTTGATTGATGAAAATAGGGTAATAGCTCATTGAAGGGGAGGTACATGGGAATGAGTTATTACCCAATTTCAAGGATTCATTCCCTTATTTGTATTCCTATTCCTATAATACAAACATTAACAATGAAAATCAATGATTCTCATTTCCATTCTCCACTCCTATTCCCCTAAACCAAATGCCCCCTAAATATGCTAAAAGGAAGACTGGAAGTACAAAAATGCAGAGATCAAGCATGCTCAAAGTATGTAAATGTGTGTCAAAATATGCATAAAAGTATATAAAATCTATGCACATCATCTACCGATACGAGAATCCACCCAAGCTTCCTTCTTCTCCGAGCAAGTTTCGGCCACCAACAATCTTCATGAGATGAAGAACTTTCAGCCACCAACCAAACTCCAAGGGATGCTAAGAAACAACGCCTCCTATGTCTCCTTCTTCCTCTAACAAGATTCGGCCACCACCAAGCTCCTAGAGATGAAGATGCCGCCGGCCACACAAGGAAGAAGAATAAGAGAGGAAGAGGAAGAGAGGGCCGGCCACCACCAAGGAAGAGAGGAACAATAGAAGATGTATTGTTGTGTTGTGACTTGTGAGGTGAGGCACCTCTACCCTCTCTTTTATATTCCTTGGTCTTGGCAAATAAGGAAAGTTTTAATAAAAACTTCCTTATTTTCTTTGCCATTGAAAGGAAAATTTAATTGATAAAAAATTTCCTTTTCTTCTATTAATGGCCGGCCACCACCATCTCTTCCAAACAAGGAAAGTTTTAAACACAAAATTAAAACTTCCTAATTTGTTTCCGAAAATTTTTAAAATAAAATTTTCTCTTTAAAAATTCCCTTCATGGTTGGTTATAAAAGGAGACTTTTATAAATTAAAATCTCTCTATTAAAATATGTGGATGATTTCAATAAGAAAAGTTTTTTCTAAAATTAAAATCTTCCTTTCAATCTGCAAATAAGGAAAGATATCAAACCTTTCTCTTAATCTTTTGTAAAAACTATAAAAGGAATGATTTAATTTTAAAACTCTCTTTTAAAATCATGAGGATGGTTACAAAAAAGGAAAGTTTTATCAAAAATTAAAATCTTCCTTTTAACTACAAATAAGGAAAGATATCAAACTTTTCTCTTAATTCTTTGTAGAAAAATATAAAAGGAAAGATTTAAATTTTAAACTCTCTTTTAAAAGCATGGATTCCATATAAAAAAAAAATTAAAAATTAAAAATTAAAAATTAAAAATTAAAAATTAAAATCCCTTTTAATTCATTGTGGTCGGACATCTAAGCTTGGGTTCAAGCTAGGGTCGGCCACCTCTTAAAACCAACTCACCTTGTTTTGGTGGGCCCTAACTTGGGCTCCAACCTAGGCTTGGCCTGCCACCTTAAGGTGGGTAAGAAGGTGAGTATAGGTGGGTATAAGACTTTATAAATAAGAGGTTACGACAGGGACCGAGAGGAGGAATTGATTTTGATCTCCCAATAACTTGAGCTTCCCGTGTTCGCCCCGAACATCCAACTCGAGTTCACCCCGAACACCCAACTCGAGTTCATCAATAATAACTCATACCACTAAAGAGTTATTATTGAACTACCGCACCAATCCCATATTACTATATGGGCTCCTTCTTATCATGAGTGTGTTAGTCTCCCTGTGTTTAAGATATCAAATGTCCACTAATTAAATGAGTTATTGACAACTCAATTAATATCTAGCTCCAAGAGTAGTACCACTCAACTTTATTGTCATGTCGGACTAAGTTCACCTGTAGGGTTTACATGACAATCCTTATGAGCTCCTCTTGGGGACATTATCAACCTAGATTCCTAGGACACAGTTTCATTCTATAATCAACAACACACCATATAAATAATATCATTTCCCAACTTATCGGGCCTATTGATTTATCGAACTAAATCGCACCCTTTGATAAATTAAAGAAATAAATATTGAGTATATGTGCTTGTTATTATATCATGATTAAGAGCACACACTTTCATAATAACAAAGGTCTTGTTCTTTTATGCAGTCAGTACACTACAACCAAAACATTAAAAGACAATGGTTAAAAATCGTTGTCGTATGCCCTTTAAAACCGTTGTAATTGGCAGTGTTGTTAAAAGTGGGGGGCTACGACAACGGTTTTAAACCGTTGTCTTTGAATGAAAAGACAACAGTTTTGCAACGGTTTTAAACCATTGTCTTTGAATGAAAAGACAACGGTTTAAAACCATTGTTGTTTAGAGCATTTTTATTAACAATGCGAGTTTACAACCATTTTTGGGGCTACGACAACGGTTTTTAACCGTTGTCTTTGAGGGTGATAAACAACAACAACGATTTTAAATCGTTGTCTTTTAAATTATTATCTTTTAATACCAATATATATCATATTTCAATATAAATATATAATAAAGAATCATAATCACAAAAGAAAGAATATTTTCCATATCAATGTCATTCAAAATGTTACTTATACAAGAATTGCAATCACAAAAGAAGAAATATGTCTAATATTCAAATAAAATTTATCCCAATACAAATAAATAAATAAACTTCATTTACAACTAATGAACAATAGTCAAAAGGCTAGAAACTTGTGATGGTGGTTCATGCCATATAGGATTGTAAATAATTATTGTCAACCCAAGCTCCATCACAATCTTCAACTTGTAGAATTTCATTGGACTCCTCTTTCTCACTTACTGATTCTTTCACGTCAACCTTTTCCAACATTGTTGATCATCAATTCCATAATAAATCCAGTCTTCCCACACCAGCTCCATCAAAAAGTCCAATCTTTTCATCCCTTTGATAAGGCACCAGGAGATCTCGACATATAAAAAATGCACATGAGACATAACCAAACATATGCATACAAGATTGTGCAGCAACTCTGGTTGTTCTTCAAACAAATCTGGCAGATTTTTTTTCATAGCTTCCTCTAAATTTAAGGCATCTTTCCCTGCGACTCCATACCATATTTTTGGTGCACCCCAGTGCATATAGTTTAATGAGTATAGATGATGATCTTCCACATGCTGTTAACAAAAGAAACATCAATTAGCCTATAAGTTGAAAGTAAAGAATTATGCATTTGCAATGTGCAAGTTTATTAGATGCCAATTCTACGACAAGTTTATTAGATGTCAATTCTATGGCAGCCTCATGCCACATGTAAGCTATGGATTTGCTGAGTGTGTGATTTAAGAAATACTTTCTTACCCAACAAAAGGAGGAAAAGCACATGTATGAAATCAATCTAACAAAAGTGCCTTCTGTTTTGGATCTCCTTCCTCCTCAACCTGTAATCCAAATATATGCATAGCGATAGTCATTTAACGACTTGTTTTTTGAAGAATCATTTGAAATATAGAACAATAATTCAAATTGTTATCGTATAGCAACATAAAACCTCCAAGGTCTCATTTCAAAATGAAAACAATAAGGTATTATTCATGAGACAAAAAAAAACATTGCTTGGATGATAAAACAGATAACAAAGGGTAAAAGGCCAAATGGCCAAATAAGGCTCTTTTGTATCAAAACAGCCAACTATCTCCCTATTTTAAAAAATTCTCTACTAAGTAGTTGCTACAAACAAGTAAATGGAAAGAACTTTCAGACATGATTTATAGCTGTTATAATCAGGACAAACGAAGGTGACTAGTGCTGAGAAGCTAATTATCAGTAAAAGCATTTTAGAAGATATTTAGTAGGGCCAGCTGATTAAGAAGATGATGCATACCTCAATTATTACCCGACCCTTTCTATTTGGCTTTTTGCCAGCATAGTCACCATCTGTCTTTTGTGATTTAGATTCCAACAGTGCTCGTAGTTTCTTGGGAATGTGTTGTTCTAAACGATCCATTTCTTCATTATCTTCTTGCATTCCATCTGTACCAAATTCATTTATTGCTCAGGAAGTCCAAACTGATGAATTAATCAAGCTGAGCATACTACCAATCATGGAGTTCAGTACAGCTATTACATTTTATATATCTTCCCTATAGTCATTAAGAAATTTACTTATTGCTGGTTTGTGTTATTGTTACATCAATCTAAATACCTGGAGGATAAAGGGATTAGAGGAAAAGTTTTTACCTTCATCATTGCCCAAAAAGGATTCATCATTCATGAGACCATCAAAATCTTCCATGTCCTCTTCCTCTTCAAGTCCATCATAGCCTTCAACATACTCTATTTCTGCCTCCTGCTAAAATAAGAACAAACTGGATTGTCTACCAAAAATAGTTGCGAGAAAAGAAGATGAGGTAGAATGAGTCTGAGCATTACTTCTTCTTCTTCAGGTGCACTTGGTTGGAGACCTTCCATTTCCAAGATATTATTATATGCCTCGATAGGGTAGTTGTATATGTCACCATAAACACCTTTCTTCAGGCGCTCTAGAAGTTCAGTCTCGATGCTCTGTCACAAAATAACCAATTAAACTAAATGGAGTGCTACAGATGATGAAGAGTCACAAAGCAATGAATGTAACCTTATCCAAAACTGCAGCCTTTTTAGTTTTTTCCTCCCTCCTAGCTTCTCTCTTCTCCTTTCTGGGCACTATCATTATCTTTTCCCTAAGTAAATGGCATAAGGTTGCAATTTCAATCATTCCCTAACATAAATGGCATGATGATGATGATAACGACAATGATAATGAAAATAAGAATATTTCTTCTCCTTTCTGGACATTGACTAAGACTACTGCATACCTCACTTTCAATTCAAGCTTTCTCATGCGGATTCGACATTGAGTCATTTTGGTTAGTCGTTGTTTTATTTTGTGCACAAGTAATTTAGGCCAGAACTCTTGAGAAGAACAAAAACAGCAAATCATTCAATACTTCAAAGATAGATTTCAAGAACTAGTCAGTGAGAGTAACAGTACCATATGCTTGTCAATAATTTCAATACCCTTCTCATAATTTCTTGGAAGTTTAACTCTCTCCCACAGTTCCTCGACAGTCAGCAGTTCTTGCAGTTCAGTTGCTTCCACTGCAAATAAAGTGGCTCTTGTATATACCATGAACTATTGAGGGACAGATCATTGCTGGAATACAGGCATTGTTCAATTGTATGGTCACCAATTATTCCAGTTCTCTCACATTCCTCCACACAATTTATGATACGCAAGGATGACATGAAACACAAAACATAACCTCATGTGTAAAGTATCTACTTCCAAGTAATTTAAGTCCAATCGTCGATTGTCAATTAAAGTCAGACACAAGAAAAAAAATTAAAAATAAAGAAAGAATTTAAAACAAATGATTAAGGAAGTCTCAACAATCAATAGTTAAGAATTGCAAGACTTCTAGCCAAATTTGTTAAACATATTAAAGTTGTATAACTCAATGCATCATAGAATGTGAGAAATCAACATAGTGGCACTAAATTGATGAATACTATGGTCTCAAAATTGGATAGCTGTTATTTTTTGTATCATGCTAGTATGAAGTTCCCAAAAGATGTGCATGCACTAATGATAAATTAAAAGGACAAAATGAATGTTCATCTCTATTTCCAGGCCCTGTGACTAACAAGATAAGAAAGAGTTGAAATTCTTGAGTAAATTAAACAGCAGCATTCTGGACGCCTCCTCGCCCGCCGGCCATCCGCTCATCGCGCCTCCTCACGCGCCCACCACCCGCCCGGCCACCGGCCATCTACCCACCGCCAGCGGCCTCCGGCCGCCTGTACCCACCTACACTATAGCCTTGGGGAGGTGAACCCGTCGGGGATCGCGGCATGGATTCCGGCTGCTGCCGCCTGCCCACCGCCGAGCTGAGAGGAAGTCTCGACGGCGAGGGGATCTAGTCGCGCCGGATTTCGACCACGGTTGCACCAGATTCCGATGAGATCGCGGCCCGATTCTAGCGCGACTAGATCCCCTCGCCACCAAGACTTCCTCTTAGCTCGGCGGTGGGCAGGCGGCAACGACGATGAGGCGCGGTGAGCGTGGCTTCGTTACAGCGCGAACGGAGAAGAAGAAAAAAAAATTAAGAAAGAGAAAATATTATATTAAAAAAATAAAATAATATGACATATATATATATATATATTTGTGTGTGTAACTTAAACTACATAGTCATCTTGTAAGAAAATACTTAAAGAGAGTTCAACTCACTAGGGACATTGAATTCTTATCTTAATTTTCTAAATTTATTTGTAAACAAATAAACTATTAGATCGTGCAAAAATATAAACTAAAAAGTGTCTTCGGTTATGCTACTAACGCCCCGAGTCTGCTCACTGGTCGACGCTTTCCATTTCACATGTCTCATCTCCTGAAATAAATCAAACGGTGAGTATATGGACTTAGCATGTTCAAAATCATGTTATGCAATAGTTAGCTCCTATAATCTAGTGTATTAAGGGAAACATATGCTAGGTAACTTAGGATTTGACTGCTGGCATATCATAAACATGAACATAAGCATAGACATCGACATAAGCATGAGAGCATAAGCATAAACATGTAAATAAGCTTAAGCATGAGAATAAACTTAATCATCAGCATGTATATAAGCATAGACTTAAATACACTTGCATGACATAAACATAAATACTAAGGATGAGCATAAATACATACAACTTTAAACATAATCATATATGAACCTGAACACGAAAATGAGCATAATATAATCATGAACCTATCATGAATATAACTTGAATATAAGCATAATCATAAACGTAGTATCTCACGTAAGCAGAATGACATGTTATAAACCACGTAGGGTTGGTGAGCTCTAGAGCTAGGGTCACCGATCACACTTTAGCTCGTAAGGTCACCTGTCACATTCAACCACATAAGATTTGGTGAGCTCTCAGGCTAAAGGTCATCGGTCACATTCCACCACGTAGGATTTGGTGAGCTCCCAGACTGGGGTCTCAGCCAACTTCCTGGGCTATCCCGGATCACAACTTGGTAAGCTCCTCAGGCTTGCCCGGATCATAACTTGATCACTACTTAAGCATGAGCATAATCATAAACCTAAACATAAGCATATCAATTTATAACATAAGCTTACGCATAGACTTGTGCATAAATATAGCATAAGCATGCATAAACATAAGCATGAGAATCAACTAGAGTAACAAGAAATGGCTACTTCTACCTAGCAACAAGTATAGGAGCAATAACTCATGCATGAAATCTCCTAAAAATAGTGATCACAATTGCCCCTATATACCTCGAAACTTACCAGTCCTCCAACCCAATTTTGAGCATAAAAAGTTCTCTAACCTTTAAGAGATAACAACTAGAACACATGAAACAATTTGAAATTCTACATTAAGATGAACACACAAAAACAGAATTTAAAACTCACAACTAAGATATCTGAATTCCTCCAATTTTAAAACCTATTTAGAGCATCAAAACTATTGTTACCATCAACTAGAACAAGAAAGGAACAATACATCATGAAAGGAAGCTCCTAAAACAGCGATAAACATAAGAATATATGGTATCCAAATTTCCCCAACTATAGAACCTAATCAGAGCATCAAAACTACTCTCATCTCAGATGTTCTCCTCTTACTCTTGTCTCCAACGCACCCTGATTATCCTCTCTGATCCTTGGACGCATCCCCTTTATATAGGGAAATAAACCAGGGGCATAATGACCTTTTCCATTATGAGTAGTGGGGAACATGGGCCACGTTCCCCACTATCCCCATTTCCAATATCTACCACTCGTCCAAGGTAAGTCACTAAGACTAGTTCATTCAGGTAAGTCACAAAGACTTAATAAGTCACATAGACTATTAGAGAGTTTGGTCACATAGACCATATGAGAACATCCAATCCATACATAGAGAAAATGGTTCGTGCGACAGCAAACACACTGAGTGATAGTTGCTAAGAAGATTGTTACACCTTGACTTAGTCGCTCGTTGAGCAATCAATGCTAATAAAGTTGTTACACTTTGCTTAGCTGCTCAAATAAATTAGAGACACACTCTTCATGACACATAGCCTCTTTCCTGATGGCACATAGCCTCTTTCCTGAATTCATCCAATCTTCAAGTGACACACAACCATTATCTTGAAGATATCCATGTCTTGCTATTTACCCAGATTAAATAATTTTCATTTACATCGATATGAACATCTCTAATCCCTTATAATGACCATTATGTCATGAGCATGTTCCATATCCAATATTCACATTCATTTTCATACATAACAGAAATGGGTCGACCAGTGAATAACAACAAAAGATGTAAATATATTTAATCTTCCTTTTTAGCCAAAATCAATTCATTTTAATCAGTCGCTTTCCTAGTTATGCTCCATAGATCGAATCATCCATAGCCATAGGATACACACTAAAGTAGCAGACACTGATTAAAAGTTCAAGTAAACAGCTAAATAGTCACTAAGGTAAAAATTGAGATTAACATATAATTTCAAAGGTCTCACATAGTAGAGAAACAGAGATTCTTTCTCCTACTACCTTTATTGTCGCAATAGCACATGTGGTATGAATCACATGCTACGATGTTATTCTCTTTACTAAAAAGAGCGCATGTTGTCTTCAAATTTAACATCGTACAGATTTTGATCTAGACATACTTAACGTCTAATCCGGAATTCAACATATGAATTCCAATCTGGCCTTCAACAAGTTCAGTAAATGGTGGGTTCATTTACTTAAATCATTATTTATACATAAATGATCTCATCTTGACATAATTATCAAGGCGACCTCAACTTATGAATCTGTCTCTAATTTCATAATTTCAGCTACGTAAGCTGTTTCATAAGTTACCCCTATTTGTACTTAACAAACAGAGATGATTGTCCATGTGAGTGGACCAATCTCCACCTGCCAACATGCTCACCGAGATCTTATATGAATGTAACAAATATAACATATACACTGAATAAATTATGACAAATTACACAATCATAACACAAAGTCTAATTGTTATTTCAATATTGTTACATTCTACGAAGTCCCAAAGACTTTACATGTTCTTTAAATGACTCTTTAGTCATTGGCTTAGTAAAAGGATCTGTAAGCATAACACGTGTAGGGACATACTCAAGAATGACTTTTCTTTTAGTCACAATATCCCTTATAAAATTATATTTAATTTATATATGCTTACCTTTGCTATGATATTTTGGATCCTTGGAAAAAGCTATTGCAACTTGACTGTCACAATAGACAGTTACTGGACTCCCACTATCCTCAGCAATTTTCAGATGCTTCAGAAACCTTCTCAACCAGACTGCTTCTTGCATAGCTGCTGAACATGCCACATATTCAGCTTCCATAGTCGACAAAGCTACACAAGCTTGTTTCTTGCTGTTCCAGGAGATGGCGCCACCATTCAGCAAGAATGCATAGCCTGATGTGGATTTTCCATCATCCAGGTCTCCAACCCAATATGCATCTGAATAACCTTTCAGACTCATATCTGATCCTTGAAAACAGAGACAATAATCTATTGTCACCTTCAGATATCTGAATATCCTTTTTACTGCCTTCCAGTGTCTCGGTCCTGGGTTTGACTGGAAGCGACTGACCAAGCCCACAACATAGCTGATATCGGGACGTGTACACAACATAGGTTACATCAAACTACCAATAGCACTGGCATATGGTTTTTTATTCATCTCAGCTATTTCCTCTGGAGTTTTAGGACACATACTCTTACTCAACACAGTACCTTTCACAATAGGTGTATGTTCTATGTTGCAATTAGACATGTTGAAATGATGTAACATCTTATTTATATAAGACTTTTGTGACAAACCCAAAAGTCTTTTAGAACGATCTCTTATGATCTTCACCCCTAAGATGTATTCAGCTTCTCCCATATCTGTTGTATCAAACTGTGATGACAGCCACTTCTTGACTTCATTCACATATCCTATGTCATTTCCAGCTATCAGCATATCATCAACATATAATGATAAAATGGCATACTTTCCTTTTTCCCTTTTCAGGAAAACACAATGATCCTCATTGATCATATCGAAACCATAAGATAAAACGACTTCGTTAAATCTTATGTTCCATTGTCTTGACGCTTGCTTTAACCCATATATAAACTTTCCAAGTCTACATACTTTTTGCTCTTGGCCTTCAGCAATGAAACCTTCTGGTTGAACCATATAGATTTCTTCGTCAAGATCACCATTAAGGAAAGCAGTTTTTACATCCATTTGATGTAATTCCAAGTCATAATGTGCCACAAAGGCCAAAATAACTCTTATTGATACAAATTTCACTACAGGAGAAAATGTCTCTTCAAAGTCAATACCCTCCATTTGGGTATATCCTTTTGTAACTAAATGAGCTTTGTATCTGTTAATCGATCCATCTGCTTTCCTCTTTATTTTGAGAATCCACTTATTCCCAATAGCCCTTCGGCCCGGAGGAAGATCGACTAAGTCCCAAACATGATTTTGAATCATGGACTCCATTTCTTCAACCATTGCAGCTTTCCATTTTTCTCTAACTCTACATTCCAATGCTTCCTCAATGGATTGAGGTTCGTCATCGTCAATTGGAAGTGTAACCAATGCCTCATTCTCAATATCAAACCTCTTCTTAGGTTTGATCTTACGAACACTTCTCCGTAAGTTGGGCTGTTGAGAAGTCAACTCATGACTCGGCATATCACTCCCACTCGGTTGACTAGACTCAGGTATCCCTTTTGATACCTCTCTCGTTGATAATATCTCATCCTCCTCAAATAGAGGAACATTTTTATCAACATCACCTCTGATTGGGAACTCTGTTTCGAGAAAAGTCACATCTCTTGAGTCTATTTCAGAGATAGTTCCATCTAGTTGCTCACCTATGAAAAGATAACCTTTGGAGGTCTCATGATATCTTATAAAGATACATTTCTTACCGCTAGGCCCTAGTTTTCCATACTTGTGAGAACTATTATGAATATAAGCAGCTGACCCCCAGGCTCTCAGATTACTTAAATCTGGTTTTCTGCCTGTCCAACGTTCATATGGGGTAGATGGAACTGACTTTGAAGACACTTTGTTAAGTATATACGCTGCAGTTAATAATGTATCTCCCCAATAGGAGATTGGCAAATTAGCTTGCACCATCATAGACCTAACCATTTCAAGAAGAGTCCTATTTCTTCTTTCAGCTACCCCAATTTGCTGTGGAGTTCCAGGGATTGTCAACTGTCTAATAATCCCTCTATCATTACATATTGTCTTGAACATATCAGACAAATACTCCCCTCCACGGTCAGTGCATAAAGCCTTAACTTTATATTCTATTTGATTCTCAACTTCGTTCATATAACGAATGAAGCAATCTAATGCTTCAGATTTGTGAGAAATCAAATACACATGACCGAACTTAGAGAAATCATCAATAAATGTAATGAAATAGGAAGCTCCATGTCTAGCCTTCACATTCATTGGACTACAAATGTCTGAATGAATTAGCTACAATGTTGATTCAGATCTAATAGCCTTACCAAATGGTTTCCTAGTTGCTTTTCCAGCAAGACAATGCTCACATATAGACAATTGAATCTTAGCTCGAGTGCCCAATAGACCCTCTCTAGCTTACCGATTTATACGTTCTTGTCCTATGTGTCCTAATCTAGCATGCCAAACCTCATCAGTTATATCTGCATCAGTAGTTAAAGCAATGTTTGCAAAACAACCATCAATAGCATAATTGACATTTAGTTCTACATCAAGAACCATAAAACCATTTGTTAAAAAACCATGTCTGATTGACACTGAGTCAATCTTAAGTTCAACTGACCGACTGTAAAAATTAATACAATACCCTAAATCAAGAAGACACGTAACGGAAACAAGATTTCGTCGAATTTCAGGAGCATACAGGACATCATGTAGAAATAAAACTCTACCACCACGTAGGTTAAGTTTGCAAGTGTCGACTCCTTTGACTTCAACTCTTGCATTATTTCCCACATAGATCCACTTGTTGTCAGCTGGTACCCGACGGTACTCAACAAATGTAACTCGTTCCCGAGGTACATGGTTGGTTGCTCTCGAATCTATAATCCACAAAGGATAAGAATCAGCTAACAACACTGAACTAGCAACAAAATGCTCTTGAAAATAAGACACACTTGGATTTACCTTTTTCGGCTTAGTGCACTCCCGAGCAAAGTGGCTCTTTTTGCCACAGTTAAAACAAGTCAACTTGTTTTTAGGTTTCTTTCCAGTCTTCTTGACTATCTTCTTGATTGGGCCCTGTCCCACACCAGCAGCTTCCCTCTTCTTTCCCTTCCCTTTCTTGAACCATTTCCTCTTCTTGGATCCATATGATCTAGCAGATCCTACAGCCACATAGGCTTGTCCAGAAATCCTTGGGGATTCAACTCTCTCCGCTCCAATTCTACATGGCATGAGACATCAGTGAAAGTCTTGATACTCTCACTGTAAGTTAAGGTCTGCTTCATGGTCTCCTAAGAATCTGGAAGTGAACGAATAACTGCTTGAACCTGTTGTTCATCAGTCAACTCATGACCAGCAATTTTAAGCTCCCGAATCATGTTCGACATCTCCCTGAGGTGTAGAACCATTGATACATTTGGACGCTTTTTGTAGCTGTCAAACTTGATTGTCAGCTGGCGAAGCTTGCTCAGACTTACTCCACTGTATTTTTCTTTAAGGGCTACCCAGACTGCATGAGCCGTAAGATATGACTCATACTCAAAAGCTAGGTCGTCTACCATTGAACTAATCAATATACCCTTTGTAGTGGAGTCCTTTTTCTTCCATGCCTTATAGGCATCAAGATCTCGTCTGTGTTGTGCAGTGGGACCATCTATAGGTACTTCCGTAACCTGATTTACAGCCTCTAGAACTTCTTGTTCCTCAAGTACATACTGTATCTTGAGGTGCCAGATCTTATAGTTATGCCCATTAAGTTTTTCACCTTTGTTGAGTTCAGCTATTATGTTTTTGGTTGTCATAATCTATCATAAATAAACACATTATTTAGTATTCAGTGTATATCATATGTATGCAATTTATGATTGATTTAATATTACTTTGAGTTGGTTTACAAAATCAAGTGACAACTATGTTTTCACTCATCATCCGTATGACCAATCAAATTAATATTAATCAATTCTATTACATACATCCCAACAAATGAACTAATCATTTATAATATCATGAATTCTTTTAATTAAATGAACTAATCATTTAATATATCATTTTTTTAATTAAATGAACTAATCATTTAATACATCATGAACTAATCATGCATCATGTCAAGCAAACAGCATAAATAAATGAACACATCATTAACATAAAATTATGCTGCATATTGTTAACATATAACTAACTGACATGAATGAAATGGACTAACTATTGTTCATACAAAATGACAATAAAAATAACAGAACTCTAATAAACTAGATAGGTAACTACCACTCCCACTAAGACAGACACTAGTGCAGTGGCAAAAATAATCCCTCTCAGCCTGGACTCATTTGGGGTAATCCCAGGCAGGACAGCTTCAAGATTTTCAATTGGATCCCACACACACTCTCCCAGATCCTCTTCAGATTCATCTGGATCTTCCTCTGGATCTTCAGGCTCTTTTGAATGCTCTTCAGATTCTTCTGGATACTCCTCTGGAGGATCTTCAGGATCTTCTGAATCCTCTTCAGATTCATCTGGATCCTCCTCTGGGTCTTCAGGACCCCAATAGAGATGAAGCTATTGGTGCGGTTAGCACTAACGATTGAACCCAGGTTTTGATGAATGACAAATCAAGTTAAGTTAGTTTGTTGTTGTCTAACACTTTGATCGAGTGTGTAGGAGAAGTCCAGACAGGTCGACGGGCTGACCGGATGTCTGGCACGAAGCCCAGCTAGGTCGACGGCTGACCAGACGCTTAGGCACGAAGTCCAGCTAGGTCGACGGGCTGACCGGATAGCTGGCACGAAGTCCAGACGGGTCGACGGGCTGACCGGTCGTTTGGCAGGTAAGTGAGGTAAGTCACTGGAGGGGAGTGACTGCGAGGACGCGTTCCCGGGAAGGGAACATTAGGCGTCGATCCGGCTTAGATCCATTTCGGATATCTAAGTCGAGATCGTGACTAGATTCCGGTCTCGGAAAGACGGAATATAAGTCATACTCTGTTTTGCTAATTCATACTCAATTTGCTTATCTATAAAACTGTGCTAACAATCTGTGTTGCAGGGATATTTGCCTCGGACTAACCTTTTCTTGCAAGAGAAGGACTTTCTGGAGAACAGGGGTCCAGGCGCCCGGAGGCGAATTTTATCCAAGCCGAGTCGTTGCCACGTGGAGTTCGCTGATTAGACTTGCCACGTCGCACCAGGACGCCCGGAAGGGATCCAAGCGCCCGGAGCAGCATATAAAAGAAGCCCCAGGGGTGGAGCTTCAGAATCAACTCAAAACTCTTAGACTGCTTGCTCTGCTGCTATGTGCTCCAACGACGCTAATGAAGCTCCGATAACGCGCTCTTTTCCTTATAGCTTTCCTTTTGTCGGTATAGCTTTGTTTTATTGTTTATTAGCATTTCTTGTACTGCCTTTGTAATCATCATTTCGAACTGCTAGTAAATTGCCCAATGAAAGTACTCACGGAGTATGGGCCTTTGAGTAGGAGTCGTCACAGGCTCCGAACGAAGTAAAATTACTGTGTCTGTTCTTTTAAATTCCGCTGCGCTTAACTCTTTTTCAACGTTGTTTTTCGAATCGATATTCACCCCCCCCCCTCTATCGACGTTTCACGATCCAACAAGTGGTATCAGAGCAGGTACCGCTCTGATTTGGTGCAACCACCAATCAGACAGGGGTGAAATATTAACCTTTATTTTTTTTGTTCTCAGTTTTACGCTTAATTCAAATCTGGTATTATTACCTGTTTTTGAAATTTTTTTCGTTACAATTAAATCTAAATTGGTGCAACACCAATTTAGATACTTCTATTATTTATTTTTTTCCCGCACTGCTAATCCAAGACCAAGTCTTGGGATATTTTTTTTTCGTTGTTTACTTGTGTGCAGGATGTCTCAACTAGAAGGCTTCAGCAAAGTGCGTCCTCCCCTATTCAACGGGGATGACTTCTCGTACTGGAAGAAAAGAATGGAGGTGTACCTAAAGACGGACTACAATCAATGGTTCAACGTCATAAAGGCCTACCGAGCTCCGGTCGACAACTCTGGAAATCCACTAGACCCGGAACAGTGGACTCCGGACATGAGGAAAAAGGCGTCGACGAAAAACAAAGCAATCAACACGCTACACTGCGGTCTAACGCGAGAAGAGCTGAATCGGGTCGGACCGCATCAGAACGCTAAAGAATTATGGGACAAACTAATCGAGCTGCACGAAGGAATGAGCGACGCAAAGGTAACAAAAAGAGACTTACTTTTAAATAAAATATTTAATATAAAAATGCAGGAAGGGGAAACGACAAGTCAACTGCACGCGAGGATCAAGGACATCCTCAACGGACTTTACGCGATAGGCCACCAGATGGAAAACAGAGACTTAATAAGGTATGCACTAAATGCTTTTCCACGTAATAGTTTGTGGGCATCGATCGTAGATGCCTACAAAATTTCTAAAAATTTATCTAAATTAAAGTTAGACGAGCTTTTTTGTGAGTTAGAACTGCATGAACAAACTAATACTGGAGCCGAGAAAGGTGTTGCTTTATTTGCTGGCTCCTCCAAAGAAAGGAAGAGCAAGTCTGAATCTGAAGAAGATTCCGATCAAGATTCCGAAGACGAAGAACACCTGGTGAACCTGGTAAGAAAAATGTTCACCAGGAGAAAAAGGAGCTTTAGCAAGAAGGACCTTCAAAAGATCAGTTCTCCCTCAGAACAAAAGAAAGTGACTTGCTTCGGATGCAATAAAAAGGGGCACTACAAGAACGAATGCCCAAGACTGAAGTTCGACAAACCGAAGCCGACCAAAAAGAAGGCCCTCAAAGCAACGTGGGACGACTCCTCGGACAAATCGGAGGTAGAAGAGCAGAAACACCAGAGCCACCTCGCGCTGATGGCCCGCGAAGCTGAAACGGAAGACGAATCGGAAGACGGGTCCGAACCCGAATCGAGCCACAAGTCCGTACTCGTTTCCGAAGGCCCAGATGAGGTGTATTTTAATTTAAACAAAAAAATTTTTAAAATTATTTCCTGCTTAAATAGTAAATTAGTTAAAATAGAAAATGAAAACAAATCACTCCTTGAGGAAAATCAAGACCTCAAGGAACAAATCAAAAATTCAAATCCAACTCAAGATCTAACACTTGAGGAGAATTCATCATTAAAATTAGAAATTAATAAGTTAAAAGAAATGCTAGAAAATCCACAACAAGATCAAAAAATCTAGACTTAATCCTGAATAATCAAAAGGCGTGTTATAATAAAACCGGACTCGGATACAAGTCGAACTCAAATAAAACTTTTAAATCATTAATAACCCAATACAAATCAACTAATCAAGCTTGGGTTCCGAAAGCGTGTTTGACCACGCAAGTAGGACTTAATCAATATTATATACCTAAAGAAAAAATATATTATATAAACTCGAATAAACCAAAATACAAACCTAAATCAAAAAATTCAAAATTTAAACATTTTAAAACTCAACAAAATATAAATTATCACCAAGTTAATTATAACTATAAAAGAAATAGACACAAAGCTAAAACGAAAATTTAAATTAAAAGCCAATAATTCAGGGGGAGGCTCCAGAATAGCTGGCACCTCCAAAACTAACTTACCCGACAGGGTAACCCAAACAAACTAACCCGGCAGGGTGATTTGGATTAGTTAAAAAGAGACCAAGTTTAACTTGAATCATGGTACTGGTGAAGTTTTTGGATGATAGTACGTTAGGGAAGCTTGGGCATCGCATGTCTAGAAAGATATGGCTTCGATCTGGTGCATTTGGCCAAGTGGAACTGACCGAAGCTACCCTTAAATGGATCCTAACTAGTTAGACCAAGGTTTAGTACTAAGCTCCGTGGATAGGACTATTCGGAAAACCTCGAAAGGTTAGTTACTTCTAATGACGTCCAAGTGACTCACCAAGCTTAGAAATTTATCCGAACAATGACTATTTGTTGAGACCAAAGCTAACCTGAATCTAACACAAGTTAAACCAAACTCTATAATTAAAATCTAATTCATCTCACAAAATTATAGGATTCCTTGATTGATAATCTAGATCGGGTGAGATGAATAAGGATTAAATTAATTAAATTTCAAATTTAAATTAAAAATAATTAAAATTAAAATTCGAATTTCAAAGTGAATTTCAAATTAAAATTAAATTTCGAATTAATTAAAAGTAAATTTCGAATTAAAACTAAATTATTTTTTAAAAGTTAAAAATTATTTTTGAAAATTAAATTAACTTTAAAAATTATTTTGAAATTAAATTAACTTTAAAAATTATTTTTCTGAAAATTAACTTTAAAAATTATTTTAAAATTAAATTAACTTTAAAAATTATTTTGAAATTAAATTAACTTTAAAAATTATTTTTTTGAAAATTAACTTTAAAAATTATTTTAAAATTAAATTAACTTTAAAAATTATTTTAAAATTAAATTAACTTTAAAAATTATCTTTTAAATTAACTTTAAAAAGTTATTTTTTTAATTAACTTTAAAAATTATTTTAAAATTAAATTAACTTTAAAAATTATTTTAAAATTAAATTAACTTTAAAAATTATTTTAAAATTAAATTAAATTAAAAATTATCTTTTAAATTAACTTTAAAAAAATTATTTTTTTAATTAACTTTAAAAATTATTTTAAAATTAAATTAACTTTAAAAATTATCTTTTAAATTAACTTTAAAAAAATAATTTTGAAAATTAAATTAACTTTAAAAATTATTTTAAAATTAAATTAACTTTAGAAATTATTTTGAAAATTAAATTAACTTTAAAAATTATTTTAAAATTAAATTAACTTTAAAAACTATTTTTGAAAATTAAATTAACTTTAAAAATTATTTTAAAATTAAATTAACTTTAAAAATTATTTTAAAATTAAATTAACTTTAAAAATTATTTTGAAAATTAAATTAACTTTAGAAATTATTTTGAAAATTAAATTAACATTAAAAATTATTTTAAAATTAAATTAACATTAAAAATTATTTTTGAAAATTAAATTAACTTTAAAAATTATTTTAAAATTAAATTAACTTTAGAAATTATTTTTGAAAATTAAATTGACTTTAAAATTTTTTTTAAAAAATTAAATTAACTTTAAAAATTATTTTGAAAATTAAATTAATTTTAAAAATCATTTTGAAAATTAAATTAACTTTAAAAATTATCTTTTAAATTAACTTTAAAAAATTATTTTTTTAATTAACTTTAAAAATTATTTTAAAATTAAATTAACTTTAAAAATTATCTTTTAAATTAACTTTAAAAAAAAATATTTTTGAAAATTAAATTAACTTTAAAAATTATTTTATAATTAAATTAACTTTAAAAATTATTTTGAAAATTAAATTAACTTTAAAAATCATTTTTGAAATTTAAATTAACTTTAAAAATTATTTTTCAAAATGAAATTTTAAAAATCATTATGAAAATTAAATTAATTTTAAAAATTATCATATTAACTTTAGAAATTATTTTAAAAATTAACTTAACCTTAAAAGTTATTTTAAAAAAATTAAATTAACTTTAAAAATTTATAATCTTAAAAGACTAACCTTAATTTCTACTCATTGTAGGAAACCAAGTGGATTTTGGACAGTGGTTGTTCCAAACACATGACTGGAGATCACACCAAGTTCACTCAACTCACTTACAAAAGCTTAGGAACAGTTGTCTTTGGAAACAACGGCAAACTCAAGGTAATTGGTATAGGTAATATTGAATTAAAAATAGATTTCATAATTACAAATGTTCTACTTGTCGAGAATTTTAAATACAATCTCCTGAGTATAAGTCAACTGTGTGATACTAGGTATAAGGTTAAATTTCTATCCACAGAGTGTTTAATCAAACATCTAGATAATCCTACTATAAGCCTAAAAGGTTTTAGAAAAGACAACATCTATGCTATCAACTTAACCACTTCTTCAATTAAGTGTTATTTAACACAAAAAGAAGAAACTTGGTTATGGCATAGAAGAATGTCTCACACCAACTTTAGAAATATAAGCAAACTAAATGGACTAGTGAGAGGCTTACCAAAATTACCTAACCTAGATTCAACCATATGTAATACTTGTCAACAAGGTAAACAAACAAAATCCACTCACAAACCAACCAATCAGCCACAAACCAACTCGATTTTAGAACTTCTACATTTAGACCTTTTCGACTCCCATGGAGTCAAATCCATAAATGAAAATTTATACTGTTTAGTAATAATAGATGATTATTCTAGGTTTAATTGGGTAAAATTCTTAAAACATAAAGACGAAACTTTTGAAATCTTTACAAACTTCTGCAAACAAATTGAAAATGAAAAAGATCTTAAAATTAAAAGAATTAGGAATGACAACGGGAGAGAATTTAAAAATCATAATTTTAACAAATTCTGTCTTGATAATGGCTATTATCATGAATTTTCGTATCCAAAAACCCCCCAACAAAATGGAATTGTAGAAAGAAAAAATAGAACCTTACTGGAAGCCTCTAGAACTATGTTAAATGAATATAACTTACCTAAATATTTTTGGGCAGAAGCTGTTAGTACAGTCTGCTATGTGCAAAATAGAACAACATTAAATAAAAGACATAATAAAACCTTCTTTGAATTATTTTATAACAAACAACCCAACATAAAATATTTTAAAGTATTTGGATGTCCAGCCTTCATCTTAAATACTAGAGAACACTTAGGAAAATTTACCTCTAAAATAGAAAATGGAATTTTTGTAGGATATTCTCTAAACAGTAGGGGTTACAGAATATATAATAAAATTAAGTTAAAAATCGAGGAAACCACAAATGTAAAATTTGAAGAAACCCAAGGGCAAACTCAACTTCAACCTATTGAAATTAATAATTCTGAAGAAATCAATCAATCCCTAGACTGTAGCTCCTAGAACTATAAGAGTCAACCCTAACCATCCAACTGATCAAATAATTGGTGACCCAGACCTAAGGGTTCAGACCAAATCATCCTTTAGGAACCTAAGTCAAATTTCCCTGATTTCAAAAATTAAACCCAAAACTGTAGCTGAATCCTTACTTGATCCAGATTGGATCATAGCCATGCAAGAAGAACTAGCTCAATTTGAGCGTAATGAAGTTTGGGATCTAGTACCACCACCTAAAGATAAGAAAATAATAGAAATAAAATGGGTATTTAGAAACAAATTAAGTGAAATTAACGAAATTACTAGGAATAAGGCTAGGCTAGTTGCCAAAGGGTTCAGTCAAGTTGAAGGACTTGACTACGATGAGACCTATGCCCCAGTAGCTAGATTAGAATCCATTAGAATGTTACTAAGTTATGCAGCCCATAAGGGATTCAAGCTATATCAAATGGATGTTAAGTCAACCTTTCTCAATGGACTAATAAAAGAAGAAGTTTATGTAGGTCAGCCTCCTGGGTTTGAGAATCTATAACACCCTGATTATGTCTTTAAGTTAAAGAAAGTATTATATGGCCTTAAACAAGCACCTAGGGCATGGTATGAAAGGCTAACATCTTACTTAACATCCAAAGGATTCAATCAAGGTCAAATTGACCCAACCTTGTTTGTTAAATTACTAAATAATGACATATTTATAGCACAAATATATGTAGATGATATAATATTTGGTTCAACTAACTCAGACTTTTTAGAAGAATTTATTAACCTAATGGAACAAGAATTTGAAATGAGCTTAGTAGGAAAATTGACCTATTTCCTTCGATTACAAATCAAACAAACAAATGAAGTAAATTACATTTATCAACACAAATACACTAAAGAATTACTTAAAAAATTCGGAATGGAAAATACAAAAGAAATAAAAACACCTATGGCAGTAAACACAATCTTAGACAATGACCCAAATGGAAAACCAGTGGATCTAAGGTATTATAGAAGTGCAATAGGTAGTCTACTTTGTAGGACCGTTAGATTCGATAGAGGGGGGGGGGTGAATATCGATTCGAAAACACAAGAGTTTAAGCGCAGCGGAAAAAGATAAAGTAGACACAAATATTTTTACTTCGTTCGGAGCCTGTGACGACTCCTACTCGAAGGCCCGTGGTCCTTGACCACTTTCGTTGGGCAATCACTAGCAGATCGAAATATGATTACAGAAAAAGTACAGGAGATGCTAGTAATAATAAAGCAATACCGACAAAGAAAAAATTAAACAAAAACCGGAAGAGCACTTTTGTCGGAGCGTCGTTGACGTCGCACTTGAACGTCGAGCAGCAAGATCAGCAGAAGAGTTCTCAGTCAAAGTTGATTCTGAAGCTCCTGTCTGGGGCTTCTTTTATATGCTATTCCGGGCGCCTGGATCCCTTCCGGGTGCCTGGAGTGTGACGTAACTGCTCAAATCAAGATGCTCCACGTAGCGACGAGGTGTCTGGATAAAATTCGCCTTCCGGGCGCCCGGATCCCTTCCGGGCGCCCGGACCTCCGGGCGCCCGGACCACCTTGTTCCAGAAAGACTCCTTTTTCCTGCAAAACAAGGTTAGTCCGAGGCAAATATATATCCTGTAAAACAAATGGTTAGCACAGTTAAAGTTCAACAGATAGATAAAGAGAGTATGACTTAGATTCCGTCTTTCCGAGACCGGAATCTAGTCACGATCTCGACTTAGACATCCGAAATGGATCTAAGCCGGATCGACGCCTAATGTCCCCTTCCCGGGAACGCGTCCTCACAGTCACTCCCCTCCAGTGACTTACCTCACTTACCTGCCAGACGTCCGGTCAGCCCGTCGACCCGTCTGGACTTCTCGCCTAGCGTCCGGTCAGCCCGTCGACCCGCTTGGACTTCTCGCCAGCTATCCGGTCAGCCCGTCGACCTAGCTGGACTTCTCGCCAAGCGTCCGGTCAGCCCGTCGACCCGCTTGGACTTCTCGCCAGCTATCCGGTCAGCCCGTCGACCTAGCTGGACTTTTCCTGCACACTTGATCAAAGTGTTAGACAACAACACAACTAACTTAACCTATTTGTCATTCATCAAAACCTGGGTTAGACCGTTAGTGCTACCCGCACCAACAATCTCCCCCTTTTTGATGGAATGACAACCTGGTTAAGTTAGTGAAAGCATATGTACGAAACAACATGCATTTGTGTGGTTTTAAAGTCAGTTTGTGTTTTCAAATTGGTTTAGCTAACTTAACCACCTAACCCTCCTCCCCCTTTGGCATTCATCAAAAAAAAAGGATAAACAATCATAGTGTAGAGTTACTGAATAACACTTAAACAATCATAGTTCAGAATTTAAGGACAAAAGTACAATTTTTCAATCCAAGAAAAGAGCAAGTTGACTTGGGGGAGTATAAAGTTTTGAAAACTTGTATAAAGCAGTAGTTTTTAGTTTTTACTAAAATTTCAAGATTTAAATTTACAAACATAAGTGTATAAGGTCTAAATTTCAAGATTTAAATATTCAAAACAAGTTTCAATCTTTGAAACGCTTTTTCAAACATAAGTTTTTAAAACCAAAAACTAAGTTTGAAAAACCTATTTTTTTAAAACTAATTGAAATTTACTTTTCAACACTAAGTTTGTAAAAGATTCAATTTTCAAAAATCAAGGAAAATGAGTTTGAGAAGCTTAGTTTGTAAACTAATTTTTTTCGTAAAATTTAATCTTGAAATCAAAATATCAAATTTTAAGAACTAGATTCAGGACAATATTCAAAGTAAAGTTAAATCGAATTTAAATCTTTACTTTTAGTTTTCAAAGGATATTGGTAAAAGTAAGATCATATTTTTAGAATGTTTTTTTTTTAAAAAAAAATTGTTTTTCAAAATCAAATTTTCAAAGTTCAAAACCTTTCAAACTTTCAAATTTTTGTAAAAAATTTCACAATTTTTAAACAAGGTGTTTTTAAACTTTGATTTTCAAAATTAAGTTTAAAATTCAATTTGGAAAACTAAAGTAGTTTTATTTCTCCCCCTGAATTTGATACTTAACTCAAATATGTCTAACCAATTAGGTACTAACTAACTATCAAAAGATAGTAGCTTTCACTTGGTTAGTCAGATTAAGTTAATTATAATCAATCAGTGTTTGACTTGACTGATGAACTTTAATCTGATTAATATCTGAATTGTATTTAACGTCCATACTTATGCTGATGCACTGAAATAAGCATCTTAAGTCCAGACATTTGGCCTATGCATCTCACCCCTTTCTATGTTTGTCAAACACAAGCAAGGTAAACCTAAGGTGTTGGTGAGATGCTCAAAAAACTAGTCCTATGGGTATATGCTTTCTAAGGATGTAAAACTAGTCTAAGGCCAAAACTGTTTTCGAAAGTCTAAAAATGGAAAGTTTGAAAACAAACAAGTTTAACCTATAAGTTGGTAAAATCATTTTTGAAAGTATTTTTAAAAGATCCTAGTCTATTAAGCACATCCCTAATTTTCGTCGTAAGTTGCTAAATTCACTTTCAGGGAGAGGTTTTGTAAAAATGTCAGCTAAATTTAATTTGGACTCAATGTACTTGAGTTCAATGTCGCCTTTAGTAACATGATCCCTGATGAAGTGGTGTTTAATTTCAATATGTTTGGTTCTTGAATGATGCACAGGATTCTTGGTTAAGTTAATTGAACTTATATTGTCAATTAATACTTTTACATTTGTTATATTTAAGTTGAAATCTTTTAGAGTATGCATCATCCATAATATTTGTGCAACACATTCGCCTATAGCTATGTATTCTGACTCAGTTGTAGACAGAGCAACACAATGTTGCTTTCTACTAAACCAGCTAACAAGTGATGAACCTAATAATTGGCATCCACCACTTGTGCTTTTGCGGTCTAATTTGCATCCAGCATAATCTGAGTCAGAATATCCTATTAGTTCAAAATTACTTGTCCTAGGATACCAGATTCCTACATTTGTTGTTCCTTTAAGATATCTAAAAATTCTTTTAACCTGTGTCAAATGGGATTCCTTAGCACAAGTTTGGTATCTAGCACACATACTAACTGCAAATAAAATATCAGGTCGGCTTGCAGTTAGGTACAGTAGGCTTCCTATTGCACTTCTATAATATTTTAAGTCAACTGATTTTCCATTTGGGTCACTATCTAAGATTGTGTTTACAGCCATCGGTGTTTTTATTTCTTTTGTATTTTCCATTCCGAATTTTTTAAGTAATTCTTTGGTATATTTATGTTGAGAGATATAGTTTCCTTCTTTGTCTGTTTGATTTGTAATCCTAAGAAATAGGTTAGTTTTCCCACTAAGCTCATTTCAAACTCTTTTTCCATTAGATTAATAAATTCTTCTAAAAATTCTGAATTTGTTGAGCCAAATATTATGTCATCCACGTATATTTGTGCAATAAATATGTTTGTATTTAATGATTTGACAAACAAGGTTGGGTCAATTTGACCTTGTTTGAATCCTTTAGATGTTAGGTAAGATGTTAGCCTCTCATAGCACGCCCTGGGTGCTTGTTTAAGTCCATATAGGGCTTTCTTTAATTTAAAAACATAATCAGGGTGTTCTAAGCTTTCAAAACCAGGAGGCTGACCTACATAAACTTCTTCTCTGATTAGTCCATTAAGAAAGGCAGACTTAACATCCATTTGGTATAGTTTAAATCCCTTATGGGCTGCATAACTTAGTAACATTCTAATGGATTCTAATCTGGCTACTGGGGCATATGTTTCGTCATAGTCAAGTCCTTCAACTTGACTAAATCCTTTGGCAACCAGTCTAGCCTTATTTCTAGTAATTTCTCCAGTTTCACTTAGTTTGTTTCTGAATACCCATTTTGTTTCTATTATTTTCTTATTCTTAGGTGGTGGGACTAGGTCCCAGACCTCATTACGCTCAAATTGGGCTAGTTCTTCTTGCATAGCTATAATCCAATCTGGGTCTAGTAGGGATTCATCCACAGTTTTAGGTTTAATTTTTGAAATTAATGAGATTTGACTTAGGTTTCTAAAGGATGATCTGGTTTGAACTCTTAAGTCTGGGTCACCAATTATTTGATCAGTTGGATGATTTGGGTTTACCCTTATTGTTTTAGGAGGTTGATTCTCTTGATGTTGTTCCTCGTCTTCATGATTTAGAGTTTGGTTGGTTTCTGGAACAAACTCTGGGGGTTGTGTAGGTTCTATGTCTTGTTTAGTTTCTTTAAATTTTACATTAGTAGTTTCTTCAATTTTTAAGGTAACTTTATTATAAATTCTGTAGCCTCTACTGTTTAGGGAATATCCTACAAAAATTCCATTTTCAATTTTAGAGGTGAATTTTCCTAAGTGTTCTCTTGTATTTAAGATAAAAACTGGGCACCCAAATACCTTAAAGTATTTTATGTTTGGTTGTTTATTATAAAATATTTCGAAGAAAGTTTTGTTATGAGTTTTATTTATTGTTGTTCTGTTCTGTACATAGCAGGCTGTACTAACGGCTTCTGCCCAAAAGTATTTAGGTAGGTTATACTCATTTAACATTGTTCTAGAAGCTTCAAGTAAGGTTCTATTTTTTCTTTCTACAATTCCATTTTGTTGGGGGGTTTTAGGGCATGAGAACTCATGATGGTAACCGTTTTCTAGACAAAAACTGTTAAAGTTGTGATTTTTAAATTCTCCCCCATTGTCACTCCTAATTCTTTTAATTTTAATATCTTTTTCGTTTTCAATCTGTTTGCAAAAATTTGTAAGAATTTCAAAAGTTTCATCTTTATGTTTTAAGAATTTTACCCAAGTAAACCTAGAGTAATCGTCTATAATTACTAAACAATATAAGTTTCCATTAATAGATTTGACTCCATGGGAGTCAAAAAGATCTAAATGTAGAAGTTCTAAGATTGAGTTAGTTTGTGGTTGATTTGTTTGTTTGTGGGTTGATTTAGTTTGTTTTCCTTGTTGACAAGCATTACATATAGTTGAATCTAAGTTAGGTAACTTTGGTAAGCCTTTTACAAGTCCATTTAGTTTACTTATATTTCTAAAGTTGGTGTGAGACATTCTCCTATGCCATAACCAAGTTTCTTCTTTTTGTGTTAAATAACACTTAATGGAAGAAATGGTTAAGTTGATGACATAGATGTTGTCTTTTCTAAAACCTTTTAGGCTTATGGTAGGATTATCTAGATGTTTGATTGTGCATTCTGTAGATAGAAACTTGACCTTATACCTAGTATCACACAATTGACTTATACTTAGAAGATTATATTTAAAGTTTTCAACAAGTAAGACATTTGTAATTATAAAGTCTGATTTTAATTCAATATTACCTATACCAATTACCTTGAGTTTGTCGTTGTTTCCAAAGGCAACTGTTCCTAGGCTTTTGTAAGTGAGTTGAGTGAACTTGGTGTGATCTCCAGTCATATGTTTGGAGCAACCACTATCCAAAATCCACTTGGTTTCCTACAGTAAGTAGGATTTTGAAGTTAGTCTTTCGAGCATGCATTAATTTAAGTTTAAAATTAAGATTTTGAGATTAATTTAAGCTTTAAAATTAAAATTTTGAGATTAATTTAAGTTTTAAAATTAAAATTTTGAAAATAATTTTTAAGTTTAAAATTAAAATTTTGAAATTAATTTTTAAGTTTAAAATTAAAATTTTGAAATTAATTTTTAAGTTTTGAATTTTGAAAATTTTTAAGTTTAGAATTTTGAAAATAATTTTTAAGTTTAAAATTAAAATTTTGAAAATAATTTTTAAGTTTTAAAATTAAAATTTTGAAATTAATTTTTAAGTTTTGAATTTTGAAAATAATTTTTAAGTTTAGAATTTTGAAAATAATTTTTAAGTTTAGAATTAAAATTTTGAAAATAATTTTTAAGTTTAAAATTAAAATTTTGAAAATAATTTTTAAGTTTTAAAATTAAAATTTTGAAATTTATTTTTAAGTTTAACATTAAAATTTTGAAATTAATTTTTTAAGTTTAAAATTAAAATTTTGAAATTAATTTTTTTTTAAGTTTAAAATTAAAATTTTGAAATTTATTTTTTTTTTTAAGTTTAAAATTAAAATTTTGAAATTTATTAAAATTAAAATTTTGAAATTAATTTTTAAGTTTAAAATTAAAATTTTGAAATTTATTAAAATTAAATTTTTGAAATTAATTTTAAGTTTAAAATTAAAATTTTGAAATTAATTTTTTTTTTTAAGTTTAAAATTAAAATTTTTGAAATTTATTTTTAAGTTTAACATTAAAATTTTGAAATTAATTTTTTAAGTTTAAAATTAAAATTTTGAAATTAATTTTTTTTTTAAGTTTAAAATTAAAATTTTGAAATTTATTTTTAAGTTTAAAATTAAAATTTTGAAATTTATTAAAATTAAAATTTTGAAATTAATTTTTAAGTTTAAAATTAAAATTTTGAAATTAATTTTTAAATTAAAAAACTTTTAAAATTAAAATTTAAGCCTTATTCATCTCACCCGATCTATATTATCAATCAGGGAATTCTATGATTTTGTGAGATGAAATTAGTTTGATTACAGAGTTTTGTTTTAACTTGTGTTAGATTCAGACTTAGCTTTGGTTTCCACAAATAGGCATTCTTCGGATAAACTTCTAAGCTTGGTGAGTCACAAGGACATCATTAGAAGTAACCAACCTTTCGAGGTTTTCCGAATAGTCCTATCCACGGAACTTAGTACTAAATCTTGGTCTAACTGGTTAGGATTCGTTTAAGGGTAACTTCGGTCAGTTCCACTTGGCCAAATGCACCAGATCGAAACCATATCTTTCTAGACATGCGATGCCCAAGTTTCCCTAACGTACTATCATCCAAAAATTTCACCAGTACCATGATTCAAGTTAAACTTGGTCTCTAATTAACTAATCCTAATTACCCTGCCGGGTTGGTAAATTTTGGGTTACCCTATCGGGTAAGTTAGTTTTGGAGGTGCCAGCTATTCTGGAGCCTCCCCCTGAATTATTGGCCATTAATTTAAGTTTTGATTTTAGGCTTGTGTCGATTCTTTTTATAGTTATAGTTAACTTGGTGATAATTCTGTTTAGATTTTGAATTTGATTTAGGTTTGTATTTTGGATTTTGGTTTGGTTTATTTAATTTTATATAATGTATTTTTTCTTTAGGTATATAATATTGATTAAGTCCTACTTGCGTGGTCAGACACGCTTTCGGGACCCAAGCTAGATTAGTTGACTTGTATTGGGTTATTAATGATTTGAAGGTTTTATTTGAATTCGACTTATATCCTAGTCCGGTTTTATTATAACATGCTTTTTGATTATTTAGGATTAAATCTAAATTTTTTGATCTTGTTGTAAATTTTTCTAACATCTCCTTTAAATTGTTTATTTCATTTTTTAATGATAAATTCTCCTCAAGTGTTAGATCTTGAGTTGGATTTGAATTTTTTAATTGTTCCTTGAGGTTTTGATTTTCCTTAAGAAGTAATTTGTTTTCATTTTCTACTTTGGTTAATTTACTATTTAAACAAGAAATGATTCTAAAGAACTTTTTGTTTAAATTAAGATATACCTCATTCGAGCCTTCGGAAATGAGTACGGACTCGTGGCTTGTTTTGGGTTCAGACCCGTCTTCATCTTCCGACTCATTTTCAGTTTCGGCTTCGCGGGCCATCAGTGCGAGGTGGCTCTGATGTTTCTGCTCTTCTTCCTCTGATTCGTCCAAGGAGTCGTCCCACGTTGCTTTGAGTGCTTTCCTTTTTGTTGGTTTTGGTTTGTCAAACTTTAGTTTTGGGCATTCGTTCTTGTAATGTCCCTTTTTGTTGCAGTCGTAGCAAGTCACGTTCTTTTGTTCTGAGGGAGAGCTGATATTTTGAAGATCCTTTTTGCTGAAGCTCCTCTTTTTCCTGGTGAACATTTTTCTTACCAAGTTCACCAGGTGTTCTTCGTTTTCGGAGTCTTGGTCAAATTCTTCTTCAACTTCAGGCTTGCTTTTCTTGGAGGAACCTGCAAATAAGGCTACACCTTTCTCGGCTCCAGCATTAGTTTGTTCGTGCAATTCTAATTCACAGAAAAGCTCATCCAATTTTAATTTAGAAAGATTCTTAGAAACTTTATAGGCATCCACTATTGATGCCCACAAACTGTTACGTGGAAAGGCGTTTAATGCGTACCTTATTAAGTCTCTGTTCTCCATTTGATGGCCTATTGCATGAAGCCCGTTGAGGATGCCCTTGATCCTCGCGTGTAGTTGATTCGCTGTTTCTCCTTCCTGCATTTTTATATTAAAAATTTTATTTAGAAGCAGGTCTCGTTTTGTTACCTTAGCGTCGCTTGTTCCCTCGTGCAGTTCGATCAGCTTGTCCCATAGTTCTTTAGCGTTTTTGTGTGGACCGACTCGGTTCAGTTCTTCTCTTGTCAATCCGCACTGTAGAGTGTTGATCGCTTTATTTTCTGTTGATGCTTTTTTCTTGAGATCTGCTGTCCAGTCTTTAGGATCCACTAGATTCCCGGCGTTGTCCACTGGAATTTTGTAAGGTTTCGTAATACTACTCATCCACTGGTCGAAGTCTGTCTTGAGGTAGACCTCCATGCGCTTCTTCCAGTAAGGGAAGTCGTCCCCGTTGAAGAGTGGAGGTCGCACTGTGCTGAATCTTTCTTGTTGGGACATTCTATGCACAGATAAATAACCAAGAAAAAATATCCCAAGACTTGGTCTTGGATTAGTAGTGCAGGGAAAAAAAAGATAAAAAGAAAACTAGATTCGTGTTGCACTAATTTAAATTGATTAGTTAAATATTAAGTTATCGAAACACCAGTTTTAAAATTAATTAAAAAAAAAATCACCCCTGTCTGATTGATGGTTGCACCAAATCAGAGCGGTACCTGCTCTGATACCACTTGTAGGACCGTTAGATTCGATAGAGGGGGGGTGAATATCGATTCGAAAACACAAGAGTTTAAGCGCAGCGGAAAAAGATAAAGTAGACACAAATATTTTTACTTCGTTCGGAGCCTGTGACGACTCCTACTCGAAGGCCCGTGGTCCTTGACCACTTTCGTTGGGCAATCACTAGTAGATCGAAATATGATTACAGAAAAAGTACAGGAGATGCTAGTAATAATAAAGCAATACCGACAAAGAAAAAATTAAACAAAAACCGGAAGAGCACTTTTGTCGGAGCGTCGTTGACGTCGCACTTGAACGTCGAGCAGCAAGATCAGCAGAAGAGTTCTCAGTCAAAGTTGATTCTGAAGCTCCTGTCTGGGGCTTCTTTTATATGCTATTCCGGGCGCCTGGATCCCTTCCGGGCACCTGGATCCCTTCCGGGCACCTGGAGTGTGACGTAACTGCTCAAATCAAGATGCTCCACGTAGCGACGAGGTGTCTGGATAAAATTTGCCTTCCGGGCGCCCGGATCCCTTCCGGGCGCCCGGATCCCCTCCGGGCGCCCGGACCACCTTGTTCCAAAAAGACTCCTTTTTCCTGCAAAACAAGGTTAGTCCGAGACAAATATATATCCTGTAAAACAAATGGTTAGCACAGTTAAAGTTCAACAGATAGATAAAGAGAGTATGACTTAGATTCCGTCTTTCCGAGACCGGAATCTAGTCACGATCTCGACTTAGACATCCGAAATGGATCTAAGCCGGATCGACGCCTAATGTCCCCTTCCCGGGAACGCGTCATCACAGTCACTCCCCTCCAGTGACTTACCTCACTTACCTGCCAGACGTCCGGTCAGCCCGTCGACCCGCTTGGACTTCTCGCCAGCTATCCGGTCAGCCCGTCGACCTAGCTGGACTTCTCGCCAAGCGTCCGGTCAGCCCGTCGACCCGCTTGGACTTCTCGCCAGCTATCCGGTCAGCCCGTCGACCTATCTGGACTTTTCCTGCACACTTGATCAAAGTGTCAGACAACAACACAACTAACTTAACCTATTTGTCATTCATCAAAACCTGGGTTAGACCGTTAGTGCTACCCGCACTACCTAACTGCAAGCCGACCTGATATTTTATTTGCAGTTAGTATGTGTGCTAAATACCAAACCTGTGCTAAAGAATCCCATTTGACTCAAGTCAAAAGAATTTTTAGATATCTTAAGGGAACAACAAATGTAGGAATTTGGTATTCTCGGACCAATAACTTTGAATTAATAGGATATTCTGACTCAGATTATGCTGGGTGCAAATTAGACCGCAAAAGCACAAGTGGTGGATGCCAACTACTAGACCCATCACTTGTTAGCTGGTTTAGTAGAAAGCAACACTGTGTTGCACTATCTACAACTGAGTCAGAATACATAGCCATAGGAGAATATGTAGTGCAATTATTATGGATGATGCACACCTTAAAAGATTTCAACTTAAAAATCACAAATGTAAAAGTCTTATTTGACAATATTAGCTCAATCAATTTAACAAAAAATCCAGTGCATCATTCAAGAACTAAACACATTGAAATCAGGCACCACTTTATCAGGGATCATGTTACTAAGGGTGACATTGAGCTCAAATACATTGAGTCAAATTCAAACTTAGCTGACATATTCACCAAACCACTCCCTGAAAATGAATTTAGCAATTTGCGTAGAAAACTAGGAATGTGCCTAATAGACTAGGAGTTTCGAATTTCAAAATATTTTCAAAAATGATTTTTCTCAAATTATAGGTTAAACATGGTTCATTTTCAAAACTTTCCTATTTTTAGATTTTTAAAATATATTTTTAGCCTTAAACTAGTTCAAAATCCTTAGAAAGTATGTACCCATAGGACTAGTTTTTGAGCATCTAACCAAAACCCTAGGCTTACCTTGCTTGTGTTTGACAAACATAGAAAGGGGTGAGATGTATAGGCCACTTGCCTAAGACTTAAGATACTTATTTCAGTGCATCGATATAAGTTTGGGCGTTAAATACAAAATATACATTAATCAAGTTAAGGTTGAACTTAACTTGACTAACCAAGTGAAAGCTGCTATCTTTTGATAGTCAGTCAGTAACAAACTGGTTAGACATTTGATTTAATGTCAGGTTCAGGGGGAAAAATAAAAATACTTTAGTTTTCCAAATTAAATTTTAAAACTTAATTTTGAAAATCAAAGTTTAAAAACAACTTGTTTAAAATTGTGAAATTTTTTTTCACAAACGTTTTATCCTTTTTACTCAGTCTTTGAAAATTGAACTTTTCAAGCAGTTTAAACTATGGTTTTGAAACTAGTACTTTTGAACTTTGAAAATTTATTTTGAAAACTCCTTCATTTTAAAATTATTTTACTTTACCAAAATTAGTTTTACCAAACTCCTTTGAAAACTAAAAGTAAAATTCAAAATCATTTTTTTAATATTTAAATTTAATTTAACTTCACTTTGAAAATTAGGTTCTGAAAATTATCCTGAATCCAGTTCTGAAAAATTAGGTTTAACTTAAATTTAGTGTTGAAAATTACCTTTTTGAAAGTAATGTTTGCAAACTAAAATATTTTTTTTCAAAGTTACTAAGTTATAAATCAGCTATTTTTCAAGACATAGTTTTTTTTAAGGATTTAATTTTAACTCCCCTAGGTTAACTTGACATTATTTTGTCTGAAGTCTGTATTTATTCTTACTTGACATTAGTTCTTTTGATGAATGTCAAAGGGGGAGGGTTAGGTGGTTAAGTTAGCTAAAACCAAACTGAAAATACAAACTAACTTAAAAATCCACATAAATGCATGTTGTTACTTGTTCTTTTCTTGCATATGTTTTCACTAACTTAACCAGGTTGTCATTCCATCAAAAAGGGGGAGATTGTTGGTGCAGTTAGCACTAACGATTGAACCCAGGTTTTGATGAATGATAAATCAGGTTAAGTTAGTTTGTTGTTGTCTAACACTTTGATCGAGTGTGTAGGAGAAGTCCAAACAGGTCGACGGGCTGACCGGATGTCTGGCACGAAGCCTAGCTAGGTCGACGGGCTGACCGGATGTCTGGCACGAAGCCTAGCTAGGTCGACGGGCTGACCGGATACCTAGCACGAAGTCCAAGCGGGTCGACGGGCTGACCGGACGCTTAGGCACGAAGTCCAGCTAGGTCGACGGGCTGACCGGATAGCTGGCACGAAGTCCAGACGGATCGACGGGCTGACCGGTCGTCTGGCAGGTAAGTGAGGTAAGTCACTGGAGGGGAGTGACTGCGAGGACGCGTTCCCCGGAAGGGAACATTAGGCGTCAATTCGGCTTAGATCCATTTCGGATATCTAAGTCGAGATCGTGACTAGATTCCGGTCTCGGAAAGACGGAATCTAAGTCATACTCTGTTTTGCTAATTCATACTCAATTTGCTTATCTATGAAACTGTGCTAACAATCTATGTTGCAGGGTATATTTGCCTCGGACTAACCTTTTCTTGCAGGAGAAGGACTTTCTAGAGAAGAGGGGTCCGGGCGCCCGGAGGTCCGGGTGCCCAGAAGGGATCCGGGCGCCCGGAGGCAAATTTTATCCAAGCCGAGTCGTTGCCACGTGGAGTTCACTGATTAGACTTGCCACGTCGCACCAGGGCGCCCGGAAGGGATCAGGTGCCCGGAGCAGCATATAAAAGAAGCCCCAGGGGTGGAGCTTCAGAATCATCTCAGAACTCTTAGACTGCTTGCTCTGCTGCTCTGTGCTCCAATGACGCTAACGAAGCTCCGACAACGCGCTCTTTTCCTTGTAGCTTTCCTTTTGTCGGTATAGCTTTGTTTTACTGTTTATTAGCATTTCTTGTACTGCCTTTGTAATCATCATTTCGAACTGCTAGTAAATTGCCCAACGAAAGTACTCACGGAGTACGGGCCTTCGAGTAGGAGTCGTCACAGGCTCCGAACGAAGTAAAATTACTGTGTTTGTTCTTTTAAATTCCGCTGCGCTTAACTCTTTTTCAACGTTGTTTTTCGAATCGATATTCACCCCCCCCCCTCTATTGACGTTTCACGATCCAAAAGAAGCAACTGTCTGCACATCTCTGAATACGAGATGTGTCCATCATAATCATCCCAAAGTTGGAATACTATCTGCCTAAGGTTTTCTGGCAGTGAATAGACTAGAGCAAATCTTAGATCTATGTGTGTCTTTGACTGGAAATTCTTCTCGCTCGAGTTTCCAGAACAATCGATCGAGCCGACCAATAAGCCATCCGAGTCCTTGAACAGGGTCGAAATCAAGCTCCTTAATCTCCTCCCAAAGCTCATGTTGTCGTAAATCACGACTAGCCATCTGAAAAATTGAAAATAAATAAGTCAGTACAAAACAGACTAACCAGTACAAAACCGGCTTATTTCAATTTATACAGGCATAGTACCAACATAATAAATCAAGAAAAACAAATCTTCTCGATTTTCAGGAGTTAAGTCGACAATTAGAACTAATCTAATTGGTCAGACCCATCAGATCGGTTGATTCAGGATCCAGATCCTAAGCTCGGTCCATTGTCCTTAATTAGAACTAATCTAATTGGACAGAGATTTTTATGCCTATATTTTATTACTGTTTGATCTAAGTTCATTTCTACCAATTTCAGACTTATTGATCAAACTCAGGTCTGTTTGATCAAACCAATGTCCATTGGTTTAAGTCTAACCAATTAGAACAAATCTAATTGTTTTGATCAAATCTGACCCATTAGAACAAATCTGGTCATTTGATCATATTTGGTCCAAGTCTAATTAATCAACCCAAATTAATTTTGGGTTGGATCAAATTAGTTTAATTAAATCCAATGATTTAATCTAAACCGGATCTAATTGGACCAATCTGATTCGACTAAACTAACTAATTGCCTCAGGTCTGATTCTAATTATCTTTCAACCAATCCCATTTAAAGTTGAACCAGTTCAATTGAATAAAATTCATTGCATTCAAGTGAATAAAAGTCATTGCATTCAACTTGAACAGTACGAAATTAAATTTATGCATGCATCAAATTTAATTGCATGGACATGATACGCTTTTCCCTTTTTTTTTTTAATAAACATGTATTCCATGCCTTTATTTACCGTGTGCAGTAATGAGATGGTTTTTTTTTATTTGATTTTCTAAAATCAAACTTTTCCTCACACGAACGGTTCTTCTGCCGATTTCTCCGCCACTGCCCACGTCCTCACCCCGTGCACCTTGTGTAAAATACCGAAAAAGGGCGGATAATAATAAGAGAATTTTCCGGAATTTTTAGAAATTTTTCGGGAATTTTTCGGAGCTTGTATGGACGAGTTTACAGGGATGAAAACTGGGCCCCGGGAAAGCCTGTTTGGGTTATCCTGTTTAAACGAAGAAAAGTTTTATTTATTTTTTATTTTCTCTACCCGTGTGCCCTAACCGACGCCATTTTCTTCTCTTCTTTTTCCCCTTGCGCCGGTTCCCTCTCCCGATCCTCTTCTCCTCTTCTCCCTCGCGCGCACGCCCTCACTCCCTCTGCCGCCAGCGACAAGAGCCGCCTCTCCTCTTCGCCTTGAGACCTAGATCTATCTCGGCCGTTGAGATCAGGACGCGCCGCCGCCTTCTCGCGTCGCCCCAGTCGCTATAGTCGACGCCGACTCCTGCCGCCCTCCCGAGCCTTTCCTTCGATCACCGAGCAGAGTCCTTTACCTCTGCCTTAGCATCGTCTAGCATTCTCCCATCTCTGCCGACGACGCCACTCCCGTTGAGCAGCGCCGGTTGCCGCTGTCTGTGAGCCCTAGCCTGTGCCCAGGCACGACCATCCCGCGGCCACTACAGCTAGTCATCGTGCACTGCCCTGTTGATCATCGCCGACTCCTTGTTCTTGAGTCGTGCCCTAGACCCGAGCCAACAAGGTGAGATTGTGCCCGAAGGATTTGGATTGGTGGAGAACCCGATTGTTTGATCTCAGGCTGTGGTGTTGTTTCTTGTTTCCAGCAGGACCTCTAGCTTGTTCCGGCAGCCAACATCTTCGACTTTGGATCAACAGTGACACATTCAAATTGAGGTGAGGTTTGTTTTGTTTTCGGGTTGATGCAGAGTGATAAAATTGTAGTAGTGGATTATTTTAATTTGTTGAGGAGAAGGAGATGTGTAAGGAATATGCATCTGATATTTTTATATAGAATGGAAACCATATTTTATTTTATTGTGTTGATAGATTAGTGGTTGATGGTGGTTTATTGATGGTGGGTTGAGTGATTCATGGTGGTTATTCAATTTAATGGTTGTTATTCGGAACATAGAATTGATTATCAGATGTGGGAGTTTGATTGTTGGATTAGAGATGATTTATGTATAAAATTAATCTTGTGAAAGAATTATGGATTCATTGTTTAGTTGAATTTATTTGTTGGATTGTTAGTTTATATCTTGTTTAGAGAATTGAAGCATGTAAACCGAGTTGATTACATGGATCTAAGTAGAAGTTGTGATTCAGTTATGACATGTTGATTTGGGTGACACAGGACTTTGACGCGAGACGAGTATCTCGACGTCGGATTTGGACTGGATACGATTCTTCTATATCGGAGGCGGGTACCTTGACTTATCTTTTTGGATATGTCTTGTTGATATGTCTAGTAGGTCATAGCTTTTAGTAATAATTATGTTCGTCATTGTTTCGGTATGTCACTTTTGGATACCTGTAACATGCTTGTTTGCTCACCTGATATGCATTTTATGCTAGTACCCACATGATTATATATATATATATATATATATATATATATATATATGCTCAGAGAAGTAGTGACATACCATGCTTGTTATGTTCAGGACCTAGGTTTTTGATATCCTATCTGACCTGTGTACTTTAGATCTTCGTATTTGACCATCGATATTATGATACTCATTTTATGTATATGGATATGGTTATGCTGATCAGTTTATTGCCATGCTTAGTGTCATGCATCATGATTGCATGCTGCGCGATTGTCGGCTCCACTATGGTTGAGCAGATCGCCAGTTACATGTACTGCACACACCACCACTCATGGGTTAGTGGTATATCGGACAGGTGTGTGGCTCAGCGTGGTAGCCGGCCGCCAGTTCCGCTCTGTTTGGCTCGGCTGGCATTTAGTGTAGCAGTGTGCAGCAGACGGTGGACTCTGTTTGGCTCCGTTGGTCGGTGACTCAGTAGATACCTCCCGTTATCGTGTACCGGAGATGAGAGCATTGAGCTCCCCATTTATGATTTGGGGTCGGAGGACAGGTACTCCGACAGCATTCCGTCCACTCACTCACTCATCGGTGTAGTGATGGTAGAGTACACGGTTGTCACAGCCCTACCCACCTCGGTCTCACCATTGTGTGTGAGATGATCGACTGGGGGTGACTAGGACACATCATTGGCATCATACGCATTTATGCATTTATCGCTTGTGTTTGCTGCATTTACTTGATTTGGATGGATGCATATGTTTGACATGCATACAGGATTTATGACACTTCCGGTCTGACGACCTGATTATTCTGATAGGTGGCCCTAGTGAGTACAGTACTCTTCAGCCTTTTCTATTTTACATTACCTTCTTTTGTTCAGGAGATTGTACTTCATAGTTATTACTATTTGTTATAGTTTACTATACATGTCAACTAGGTATCTGCTGAGTTGTTGAACTCACCCCCGTGGACACTATCTTTTTCAGGTACTAGGTTGTTTATGGAGACGCTTGGAGTATCCTGGCTGCCGGTCCCCGCATCACATCAGAAGACATGTCTATGCGTTTGTGTACTTTTACTTCGGTATTTATAATTGGTGTATTTAGCTTTGTGTTCCGATTTTATTTCTGGAATTGTTATATTGTTGTGTTGTGTTGTTGTGTGTTGTAAGCCTAGCCGGCTAGCAGTGATTTATTTGGTTTTGTATGGGCTAGTATTTTATGTTTTTCCGATGTATTGGTTTTGATTTCAGCCGAGTGGGATGTTTAAAATATATATTACTGCGTGATTGTTGTTATACTTGTCCAGCCGTGTAGGCTGAGATTATTATTTGCGTGGTTGTGTATATATTTCAGCCCCATGTGGCTAATGTATATTGTGTCTATAGAAATGCTTCAGATTGTCACCCGTACAGGGGAAGTGCTGTCGAAATTTCTTCGGACAGGGACTTCCTCGGGGCGTGACAATTTAGTGGTATCAGAGCAGGTATACGATACTTGCTATGTGTTTTCGATTTTCGAGATTTATCTGATACCAATTTATTTGGTATCAGAGCTCGACTTACGAGTCTTATTTTTCTGTGTTTCGGATTTCGTGTTTTAGTCTTCTCAATGTGACTTTCTCGAGTTTTTGGGACCTGGCAGCAGCAGGACATCTCCAAGCTATAGGAGGTATGTTGGTATATACTGTTATCCTACCTTTCTGTTAGTATATGCCCTGTTGACTATTACAGTTTATCACCTGTATTAGCATACTTTATTAGTACCTGTCTGGTTGTTGTAGCATATATTACATGTGATGAGTTAGCCACTGATCTTGATTGACCTTAATAGAGATTAAGGATTATAGGCTTTGGTGATTTTACATATCATACCCCCAGTAGTTTTACTTCTGTTATGATTAGTTGATTAGAAGATCGAGACACATACCAGCCTCTGTTATTATTAGCTGTGTAGTGGATAGTGTCTACATATTCATTTTGACTTAGCCAGTAGTATATCATTTTCTCTTAATTAATTTTATTAGTAGATAATTGATCTACTCTTGTTAGATCGATCATTAGAAGTTTGATTTACCATAGTTGCTTGAAGAGGATTAGTGTAATCTTGATCAGTTGAAAGATGAATGATTTAGTGTTGTTGGTTGATCAGTAGAGGATTGTCATACTCTATTTCTAGAGGTTCGAACCTTTATGTTATCTGTGCTTAGTTATGTATCTAGAGCACATTTGAGTACATGTTTTGTACTGACGTGGAAAGGATTGAATTAGCCGTATACCATTGTCGGCTTGGTCAGTCTATAGAGGATCGTTGTATCCTATTCCTTGGAGTACTTTAATTTTTGACTGTATGTACCTAGTTTGATAACCTAGAAGGCAGAATAAGGAATATCAGGTTGATTGGATTAAATATGTTGATTCTGCATATCTATGTAGTGTGTACATATGATTGTTACGGGATGTAGGAGTGTTTTGATGGGCGGTCTAATTGCATGTAGTGGGTGCATACTTTTCCAGTTATGATTGTTGTGGGTTTCTAGTAGATTATACCCGAGTGGTCTTATTGGTTTATTGGAGGTATTTTGTCGATTAAATCTATATTGTGAAATGTGCACAAGTGTTTGAATGTTTTATTGGAAATATCTTATCGATTTAATCTGAGTTGTGATATGTGCAGATGTGTTTGGTGTGGTATCTGAGGTATCTTGTTGCTTATGTTTGATATGTGAGTGCACCTGGGTTTAGTATGCTTTATGGGAAGTTGATGTTGATTATACTCTTGGCATAGGCGTATATATGTCATGTGAGTGTTGTTTGAGGTGTATTGTCGATTATACCTTTGATGATTTATGCACACGGGTTCGGTTTGTAATATTGGAGGTATCACACTAGTTTATTTACTTGTGTTATGAGTATGTTTGGTGTGCATTAGTTGGAGGATTATGTCGATCATACCTATGTTGTGTGTGCACGCATGCCAGATGTATGGTTAGTAGCATCATGATGATTCTACCTATGTTGAATGTAGAATGTTGAGTGTCTACATTATGTTATTGGTTGTATTACCCTGTCAACTAATTTTCCTATTAGTGGGTGACCGACCCACTAGGATGATGATAGAGTTGATTATGGATTTGATTTGCTTACTAGGTTGTTATACCCTTGGCTGCCCATAGTGATTTGTGGCAAAGTGATCTTGTACAGTCACTAGATGGATAGTTAGGTGCTTTGGACATTTATGTATTGTTTGTGGTGGAGCGTAACTCCCACATATTACATGTTTTAGATGGTTGTGGTGGAGCGTAACTCCCACATATTATGGACTGTTTGTGGTGGAGCGTTGCTCTCACCCATTGTGGATTGCTTGTAGCGGAGCATTGCTCCCATATTTATTGCAGATACATATTTCGGATTTTTTGTGGTGGAGCGTTGCTCCCACATATGGAGGATTTCTTATGGTAGAGCGTTGCTCCCACATATGTGGTATTTCGTGTGATGGAGCGTTGCTATCACACTAGAGGATCTTTTCCTTGGTGATTTATATTGTTGGTGATTAGATTTCCGACTTATTATCAGAGATCTTATGGATAGGGATGTCGGTGATACGGATGTTATGTGTCTTGGTTTTTGCCATATAGGCTTACAGTGTCTTAGATGTTTTCAGGGACTCGATGATTCTGGTAGTTCGAGGATGTTTGGATTGGTTTCCATTGTCTTTGTTGACGATGATGTGATCTATTTCGGATCTGCGGTGAGTCACGCACATCATCTTTGCATAGTTCTAGAGATGTTTTGATGAGAACATCTATATGCGAAGTTCAGTAGTGCGTTTTGAGATTGTCATCTGTGAGATTTTTGGGGACACATGGAGACCAATAGGGAATACCGTGGATCCACAGGAGATGGAGTTTGTTACCATTGGATAGTAGTCGTAGTCTATACAGGAGACTCGCAACTTCCTTTGTTTGGCTCGATATTTCCGGAGATACGTTGAGGGTTTCTCACGGATTGCTATGCTACTTACACGCCTGACCAGGAAAGACGTGAAGTTCACTTGGACTGAGGATTGCAAGACCAGCTTCTAGGAGCTGAAGCGGAGACTAGTGACGGCTCCGATTTTGGTTTTACCTTCTGAAGAGGACGGATATATCCTCTACACCGACGCATCTCTACAAGGTTTGGGCGCTGTTTTGATGCAGCACGGTGGGTAGTCTCCTACTTCTCGACAGTTGAAGGAGCATGAGGAGAACTACCCAGTACATGACTTGTGGCTAATCGCCATTATTTTTGCCTTGAAGATTTGGTTGCGTTATCTGTACGGTGTTACATTTGAGTTTCTCACTAACCATAAGAGTCTCAAATATCTGTTTTACTTAGAAGGAACTTAATCTCCAACAGAGGAGATGGATGGAGTTCCTGAAGGATTTTAATTGTACCATTAGCTATCACCCAGGGAGAGCTAATGTGGTTGCCGATGCACTTAGCAGGAAGTCCAGAGGGACTTTAGCTTGCCACCGAGTTGTGGTCACAGACTTGATTCAAGGTTTCTCCAAGTTGGGCCTTGAGGGATAAGGACAGACAGAGCAGGGTATTCTTGTTACCATGGTTGCTCAGTCGTAGATCAGGACGAGGATCCGAGAGGCCCAGGCTAGTTATCAGCATTTGCAGTTTATTGGCAGCCAGATAGCTTTCGGGCAGCAGACCGAGTTCACACGAGACGAGGAGGGTGTTATACACTTTCGAGGCAGATTAGGCGTACCTCAGTCTCATTCGGTCTTACAGGAGCTACTTCAGGAGACTCATCGCTCTCGATTTGCGATCCACCCAGGCGGTACCCATATGTACCGAGATTTGAGACGTTCTTATTGGTGGAACGGTATGAATAAAGACATCGTGGAATTTGAAGCTAGATGTCTTGTCTGTCAGCAGGTGAAGGCTGAGCACCAGAGACCTGCCGGTTTACTTCAGCGGATTCCTATTCCTGAGTGGAAATGAGAACAAATTACCATGGGCTTTGTAGTGGGTTTACCGAGGATACGACGAGGCCATGACGCGATTTAGGTAGTCGTTGATCGATTAACCAAATCCGCACGCTTTTTAGCGATTCGGAGGATGAATTCCCTGGATCGATTGGTAGATCTGTTTTACCGGGAGATCATTAGATCACGTGGTGTTCCGTTGACTATTATTTCGGATAGAGACCCCGGTTCACATCTCATTTTTGGCAGTCTGCAGCAGGCTGTGGGCACGCAGCTCTGTTTCAGTACAGCTTTACATCCTTAGACAGATGGATGGTCACAGCGGACCATTCGGACTCTAGAGGACTTGCTGAAGTCTTGTGTATTTGGATTTTGGAGGTAGTTGGGAGGACCATTTGCCATTGGTAAAGTTCGCCTACAACAATGGTTGCATTTGGCTATCCAGATGCCACCGGTTGAAGCGTTGTATGGTAGGCCTTGTCGGACACCCACCTTCTGGGATGAGGTTGGGGAGGTCTAGTTGTTGGGACCTCATAGAGCTCAACATGAGGCAGACTTGTTCCGTACTATCAGACAGAGGATGTCAGAGGCACAGGACCGCCAGAAGAGTTATGCTGATCAGAGACGAAGACCCCTAGAGTTCTCTACTGGCGACCATATATTTTTGAGAGTTTCACCCACAAAAAAAAAAGTGAAGAGATTTGGCCTCTAAGGTAAGCTGGCTACGCGATACATTGGACCTTTCCAGATCCTGGAGAGGATTGGAGTGGTTGCCTATCATCTGACATTACCATCATCCCTGGTAGGCGTTCACGTCATGTTTCACGTATCTAGGCTGGGGGAATACATACCCGACCCGACATATGTGCTAACGGATGTCTCCGTTCCCATTCAGCCTGACGTCACTTATGAGGAGGTTCCGGTATGGATTTTGGACGGAAGAGCGTCAGCAGCGGAATAAGAAAATCTGACTGGTTAAAGTCGAATGGCAGCATCATTCGGACGAGGAGGCTACTTGGGAGCTCGAGGATACGATCCGAGCTCGATATCCCCATCTTTTCACTTGAGGTATGTGAGTTATTTACCATTCAGCATTTATACTTTTTGTCTGTTGTTAGTACTTGCAGATGGTAGATAACTAAATTTGGGGATAAAATTTTTATTAGTGGGGGAGAATGTAAAATACCGGAAAAGGGCGGATAATAATAAGAGAATTTTTCAAAATTTTTAGAAATTTTTCAGGAATTTTTCGGAGCTTGTATGGACGAGTTTACAGGGATGAAAACTGGGTCCCGGGAAAGCCTGTTTGGGTTATCCTGTTTAAACGAGGAAAAGTTTTATTTTTTTTTTATTTTCTCTCCCCGTGTGCCCTAACCGACACCATTTTCTTCTCTTCTTTTTCCCCTTGCGCCGGTTCCCTCTCCCGATCCTCTTCTCCCTCGCGCGCACGCCCTCACTCCCTCTGCCGCCGGCGACAAGAGCCGCATCTCCTCTTCGCTAGCCGACGCAGACCCGGACTCCTATCTTCTGCCTTAGCGACGGCCGCCGCCTTGAGACCTATATCTATCTCGGCCGTTGAGATCAGGACACGCCGCCGCCTTCTCGCATCGCCCCGGTCGCTATAGTCGACGCCGACTCCTGCCGCCCTCCTGAGCCTTTCCTTCGATCGCCGAGCAGAGTCCTTTACCTCTGCCTTAGCGTCATCTGGCATTCTCCCATCTCTGCCGATGACGCCACTCCGGCTGAGCAGCGTCGGTTGCCGCTGTCTGTGAGCCCTAGCCTGTGCCCAGGCACGACCATCTCGCGGCCACTACAGCCAGTCCTCGTGCGCTGCCCTGTTGATCACCGCCAACTCCTTATTCTTGAGCCGTGCCCTAGACCCGAGCCAACAAGGTGAGATTGTGCCCGAAGGATTTGGATTGGTGGAGCACCCGATTGTTTGATCTCAGGCTGTGGTGTTGTTTCTTGTTTCCAGCAGGACCTCTAGCTTGTTCCGGCAGCCAACATCTTCGACTTTAGATCAACAGTGACACATTCAAATTGAGGTGAGGTTTGTTTTGTTTTCGGGTTGATGCAGAGTGATAATATTGTAGTAGTGGATTATTTTAATTTGTTGAGGAGAAGGAGATGTGTAAGGAATATGCATCTGATATTTTTATATAGAATGGAAACCATATTGTATTTTATTATGTTGATAGATTAGTGGTTGATGGTGGTTCATTGATGGTGGGTTGAGTGATTCATGGTGGTTATTCAATTTAATGGTTGTTATTCGGAACATAGAATTGATTATCAGATGTGGGAGTTTGATTGTTGGATTAGAGATGATTTATGTATAAAATTAATCTTGTGAAAGAATTATGGATTCATTGTTTAGTTGAATTTATTTGTTGAATTGTTAGTTTATATCTTGTTTATAGAATTGAAACATGTAAACCGAGTTGATTACATGGATCTAAGAAGAAGTTGTGATTCAGTTATGACATGTTGATTTGGGTGACACAGGACTTTGACGCGAGACGAGTATCTCGATGTCGGATTTGGACTGGATACGATTCTTTTATATCGGAGGCGGGTACCTTGACTTATCTTTTTGGATATGTCTTGTTGATATGTCTAGTAGGTTATAGCTTTTAGTAATAATTATGTTCGTCATTGTTTCGGTATGTCACTTTTGGATACCTGTAACATGCTTGTTTGCTCACCTGATATGCATTTTATGCTAGTACCCACATGATTATATATATATATATGCTCAGAGAAGTAGTGACATACCATGCTTGTTATGTTCAGGACCTAGGTTTTTGATATCCTATCTGACCTGTGTACTTTAGATCTTCGTATTTGACCATCGATATTATGATACTCATTTTATGTATATGGATATGGTTATGCTGATCAGTTTATTGCCATGCTTAGTGTCATGCATCATGATTGCATGCTGCACGATTGTCGGCTCCACTATGGTTGAGCACATCGCCAGTTACATGTACTGCACACACCACCACTCATGGGTTAGTGGTATATCAGACAGGTGTGTGGTGGTTCTGCTGTTTGGACTCAGCGTGGTAGCCGGCAGACAGTTCCGCTCTGTTTGGCTCCGCTGGCATTTAGTGTAGCAGCGTGGTAGCCGGCAGATGGTGGACTCTGTTTGGCTCCGTTAGTCAGGTGACTCAGCGCGGTAGCCGGCAGAGATACCTCCCCGTCATCGTGTACCGGGAGATGAGAGCATTGAGCTCCCCCATTTATGATTTGGCATCAGAGGACAGGAGTACTCCGACAGCATTCCGTCCACTCACTCACTCATCAGGTGTAGTGATGGTAGAGTGCACGGTTGTCACAGCCCTACCCACTCGGTCTCACCATTGTGTGTGAGATGACTGACTGGTGTCAGGGGTGACCAGGACACATCATTGGCATCATACGCATTTATGCATTTACTGCTTGTGTTTGCTGCACTTATATGCTGCATTTGGATGAATGCATATGTTTGACATGCATACAAGATTTATGACACTTCCGGTCTGACGACCTGATTATTCTGATAGGTGGCCCTGGTGAGTACAGTACTCTTCTGTCTTTTCTATTTTGCATTACCTTCTTTTGTTCAGGAGATTGTACTCCATAGTTATTACTATTTGTTATAGTTTACTATACATGTCAACTAGGTATCTGCTAAGTTGTTGAACTCACCCCCGTGGACACTATCTTTTTCAGGTACTAGGTTGTTTATGAAGACGCTTGGAGTATCCTGCCTGCCGGTCCCCACATCACATCAGAAGACATATTTACGCGTTTGTGTACTTTTACTTCGGTATTTATAATTGGTGTATTTAGCTTTGTGTTCCGATTTTATTTCTGGAATTGTTATATTGTTGTGTTGTGTTGTTGTGTGTTGTAAGCCTAGCCGGCTAGCAGTGATTTATTTGGTTTTGTATGGGCTAGTATTTTATGTTTTTCCGATGTATTGGTTTTGATTTCAGCCGAGTGGGTTGTTTAAAATATATATAACTGCGTGATTGTTGTTATACTTGTCCAGCCGTGTAGGCTGAGATTATTATCTGCGTGGTTGTGTATATATTCCAGCCGCATGTGGCTGATGTATATTGTGTCTGTAGAAATGCTTCAGATTGTCACCCGTACAGGGGAAGTGCTGTCGAAATTTCTTCGAACAGGGACTTCCTCGGGGCGTGACACCTTGCGCACGCTGCCACGCCGCCTTCTCCAATCACACCACGTAAACCGCCCACACCGCGACGGACACGGTCGTCGGTGATGCCTACCTTCCGCCGGTGGCAGTTGATCATTTCCAACACCAAAAACCAGTCAATTTTAGGCTCGACGAGATCGCCGACAGTGGTTCTGACTGTCCTAGCCACCAACACATAGCCGCCCAGCCAGGACGCCAACGACGACCACGGACTGCCATCGCCGGCAAATCCAGCGGTCTTGATTTTACAAATTTTGTACAACGTGTATGCTACGACACATTAGTCGTGCAAAACAGCGACGGAAAATGACAAAACGAGGAAACATTCGTACGACAATTTCATAATTCGTCTATAAATATTTAGAAATAACTACGCGCTCTGATACCAATATAGATTTATATTCTAAATGCATGATAGACGAATAAAATAAAAGCGGTAAAAACTTACAGCGATCTCGCGCATATCCGCAATCGACAATGGGGAAACTCGCTGTCGAAAGAGCGATCACGGGATCGGAAAGCCCTCCGTAATTTCACAAACCAAATCTCACCGTCTCAGATGTTCTCCTCTTACTCTCGTCTCCAACGCACCCTGATTATCCTCACTGATCCTTGAACGCATCCTCTTTATATATAGAGAAATAAATCAGAGGCATAATGAACATTTTCCATTATAAATAATGGGTAACATAGACCACGTTCCTTACTATTTCCATTTCCAACAGGTGGAGCTTAGGGCCGACGGGAGGTGGAAAGAAATCTCCTCAATAAAAAATCTCCCATCGAACCCTTTCCTATGCGGTTTTATATTGGTTATGTCAAATCCAATCCCCACAGAAATCATTCAATTACAAAAAATTTCTAACTAATTATGTCTATTGGATGAGAGGGTTTCATATATATATATATATATATATATATATATATATATATATATATATATATATATATATATATATATATTTTAAGGAATCCATCTTAAAATTTTAACAATAAATAATGGACCTACCAAAATTAGTACATAAAGAATTTAAGAAAAATCATCTAAAAATTTTATAAATAATTTTTATATACTTTAAATAATAATTATCTAAATCCGAGCCATTAAATACACCTTTAATCAATTAAAGAGAGTTAATTAAATTAACTTAATATTATTCCGAGAGATAAAGTAAAAATTACATTTTTAACTTAATCACTAGTTCTATCTTATTCTAATTATGTATGATGTTAGTATGGTTAGATGTTGGACACTACAATTTTTTATTATATTTTTCCCGCACCTCAATCAGCCATAAAATTATTATACTCTGTCAAAGTGATAAGTATATGATGACAAAAGATGAATATGTTCATCCCTAGCGCTCCTGTCAATTCGTCCTTGGACCAACATGGACGAAATAAATCACGGGCGGCTAATAACTTTTAGAATAATGACTAGCACATAAGGGAGGCATTTATCTCGGTTTTGCCGAGATTCGAACCTCAGATCTCATGATGACAACACCTCATGTGCTAGCCACTAAACGATTCCGAGGGGACCTAAGTGATAAGTACATGATCTTTCCTCACATGGATCATCTGCCATCTCAGAAAGGTGATATTGAGTATTATGAAAGATATTCTTTTTAATGGGTAGCGGTCAAAATATGTCTCCATATTTATTTTTCTAATTTATCCAGATAATCGATAAAATTTTTTTTTTATAGAATCAAATTAATCATCCTAAAATTAGTCGAGCCCAAAACGTAAAGAACGGTGATATTGAGGTGTCGTCTCGTCTGGCAAGAGAAAATCTTTCATAATACTCAATATCACCTTTCCAACGAATCATTTAATCAACTTCAGGAATATGTGAATACCAAGATTGAGCGGTTTGAGAATTCAAGGAAGAGCGTTCAGCTTATCATTTTGAGGCCTCTTAGTGCATTTTCAATGTAAACTTTTTAAAAGATTTATAAAGTTAAAATTGTTTAACAAAAAAATTCTAATGAGTATGAAGATAAATTTTGAGGTTTTTAGTTAAGAGCATATTTGATTTTTCAAATCTATTTTTTTCTTTTGAAGATAGAATTATTAATCATTGAAAAAATAATATTATATGTTTGACTTTTTAAAATCATTAAATATTTTATTTAAATATTTGATAAATCTAAAAAATTGATATGACTATAATTAAATTAAAATTCATAAGTTAATTAATATTAAATAAAAATTATAAATTAAATTAAATTAATAATCATAAGTTCATTAATTTATTAATTAAAAATTAAAATAAATTAAATTAAAGATGAGTATTAATTTAAATATTAAATAAAAATTATATAGAGAAATTAAATGAATAAATAATAAATAAAGATATGTGATTTGTAATGTAGGATAAAAAAAAAATTGTATGATGATTTTTGATTGTGGAGAGAATAGTAAATTTTTTTACTTTTGATATGATATTAATATGATATATTGAAAATAAAAAAAAAATTTACTAAAAAAATTTAATTAGTGAAGATGTCCTTAACAGTCAATAATGGATCTTGAGCCACCTGCTCAGACGCTCCCGAGAGTACCAGTTGCGGCTGGCGGGGCGAATTCCGATGGCACAGATTCTCAGGCCGATGGAAATAGGATTTTCAAGACAAGCCCGAACCTACCATCTATCGAGTCTGCAACTTCACTTGTTCAACATCGAATAGTTTCCAGGGATGTTTTGTATAATGATATTTTTAAAAATAGTAATTTCATATATTAATATTTATTAGACTGAAGAGCGAGATATATATATGTCCAATGTGCGCCATTTTGATTGGTCCTGCTGTCGGTAATTAATACTTCGACAAAATTCTCTAAAATTAGAGGTGTAATTGAATTAAGTCGTATTTTTGGATATTTGAGTTTGATTCATTTATAATCAAGTCGAACTCGAGTTTTATTTAATGAATATATTTATGACTCACGAGCTTATTAGAGTTTTTATCGAGCCTAAACGAATTTAATAAATATAAATTATAAATTTAAATATTCATTAAAATTAAATTATATAATTTTAAAAAATTATAATATTTTTATTAAATTTTATAATTTTATTCTAATAAATAAAGTTAATATATTTATATATATTTTTCATAAGTAGAATATAAAATTTATAAATTTAATATCAAAATTATTATTTTATTATTTAAAAATTGATTCATAAATTTAACAAATATGTTCATAAATTTTTATCAACTCAAGATTCGAATAGTTCACGAATTACTTAGAGTCATTTACACCTAGGGTACAGACATGACATTACCGTAAAATTCTTAACAATGCTGAGATCTGCAATTAATTAATGCTTTGATCGCCTTCGCAAGATATCTCCGGGATACGACGTGCAGTTGCCGTAAAACAGCTGTATAAAATCTTTCTGGTACAAATACAAAGCACCTGACATACTGCGGCCCATACTATTGTGCAGGTTTAACTCCTTTTTTTATATATTTTTTTATGAAATTATAAACTATAACTGATTAAAAATATTTTTCAAGACTATAATAATGATAAAATAGATAATGTATCATTATTTTTTTTTAATATTTTTCATCCCCTTCTTAGTTTTAAGAAAAAATCATAATTCGAGGTGGTAAATATTAATATGATGTGAATATTTTGACGTTAAACAAAAATTATTAACATATTTTTTTTTAATGATGAGTTTACAGTGACTTAGAAACGCGGCCACATTTTCAAAAATCAAGTCACAGATCGCCTTTATAAGACACGGATGCATGTCAACGGTTAAGTAGATCTGTCCACGGTTAGATTTGAACCAGACTTGGCCAGGGCTTATAACTGATCAATGGGCTAGTTATCAGATTACTGGGCCTGTCTAACCAGGCTGATTATGATTGTGATTCAAAGGCTTAATTAACCATGAACCATCAGAGGAGTTCATTTCATCATTTCTATATTATCTTCTTTACTCTCACCTTTCAATTTAGAAATCTTAATTGCTTTCGACTTCAATTCTCTAATTATAATGGTTGAAGGAGATTCATCATCTTGATCTCGGAAGGACAAAAAAATACAAATGAGGATCACAATATTTAATTTACCGATAATAAGTCTGAGTAAATTTTGACACTCGAGATATAAGAAAATACTGATAATACTTCTAAGGTTCATGACATTACTTTAAAAGGTTCATGACATTACTTTAAAATCGTAGAGGATATATAGACAATATAAATAAGTATAACTCTTTTTTATGAATTTTCATTTTTAATTTTTTTAATATAATAATCTTAAATTGTGACAAATTATGCACGAACCATGAAATGGCGGTATCGAATTGTGAACCTTAACTGTCTTCGATGGTTAAGGGTCAACCCCCAAGAACTGTCAAACTGGCTACTATAAACAAAAACTATCATTAGCGACGGAATTAGTGATAGTCATATATTTCCGTCTATATATTAGCAATGGAATTATATTCCCATTGCTAATTAGCGACATCAATTAAAGTTTCGTGGCTAATATAGAGGCAGACTTATAATTCCATCGCTAATTAGAGACAAAACTATAATGTCATCATTACAACGGTCATTAATAATAAAAAAATATAATTAATCTGGAATTAGTAGCGATAAAACCATAATATCCATCACTAAATAGTGACGAAATCTAATTCTGTCGCTATTTAGCGACAATATTAAGTTTCTGTCGCTAATTATCACTACAAAGAATACCTTTGTTAGCGTCAAAAAAAAAATTATGTCACTATTTTGGGATCAAAATTAAGGCTAAACCGTGATCTTTCAGGCGTTTTTTCTGATCTCCGGTGTCCCACCCTCTCCGATCTCTGGCGTCCTCTCCGATCACCAGCGTCCTCTCCTCCTCGATCTCGGTATGCTCCTCTCCCTTCCCTCTCCTCTCATTTTTAACGTTCTGAGAGCTCATAGCCGCGAGCTTGGCCGACTAATTCACGACAAGCTTAGTTGGTCGTGAGCTCGTGGTCACAAGCATGGCTTGTCGTGAGCTTGCGGTCGCAAGCTTGGTCGGCCGTGAGCTCACAGTAATGAGCTCACTGTCGGGAGCATGACCGACCATGAGCTCACTTTTGAGAGCTTGGCTAGTCGTGAGCTCACGACCGTGAGCTTGGTCGGTCATGAGCACGTGGCCACGAACTTGGCTGGCCAAATCTTCCTAGGTCGTTGTGTTAGGCCTAGCCACGAAGCCTCGTTCGCCCGCAAGACCTCAGCAAATAGTGACGTTAGCCCTGGCCATGAGGCCTTAGTTGATAATGGCCTTAGCCCTGGCCACGAGGCCTTGGGTAGCCACGAATTGTAGGATTTAGGAAAAAAAATCCTAAATACTATATGTTAGATTTTAACTTAATTTGGTTGGTTGTAGGGTTTAGTGTCAAAATTCTAACTCGACGAAGCCCATTTAGAAATTTTTGATTCCTTTGATTGAACAACTTCTTGTATACTTATTCTTTGTGTGTTCATGATATGCTTAGTTAGCTTAGTTAATATATGGATTCATGTTTGTAATACCTATCTTATATTAACGGATGCATTCTTAAGAATATGCTTAGTCATTCATCTTTTGAGATTATTCTTATCATTTGTTTGATATTTCGATGTGATATTTTTGTCCTTAACTTACAAAGGTTATTGCATAATTGCTATAGATGATCCATTAGATAAGTTAGGTTATGATCAACTGTGCAATTGTTACAAAAATTATTGCATAATTTCTAAGTTTTATACTAGTGTTGCTAACATTGAAAATTTTATTCTTATTAGGATAAAATGTATATGAACAAAACTTGGATGTATAATAGATTAAAATAAATTTATCTAAGATGAATATTTTATTAGAGTTGAAAGTTTGTGAACTTTACTAAGAGTCATCTAGAATATATGAATGATGTCGAGTTACATTGTTTATGTAATCATTGTAAATATAGAAATAAAACTTTTCGTGATGAGGATACCGTGAAAGTACATATATATAGAAATAAGTTTGTTCCAAATTACTAGAACTGGTACTGTCATGGAGAGCCTTATTTGTATCATCTAATTGAACTTTGATTTCTTCTTCATCTAACACAATCAATAGTTCATGACGTGATAAATGCAGTTGATCATTCCAATATAGGTGAAATACCAACATCTGAAGTTTAGCAATTGTATGACATGTTAAAGGTTAGTGAAATAGAAGTGCAGGAAAACATTCCGTCTGATCATTTCCAACTATCAGCTATTGCAAGGTTATTGGATATCAAAGTAGAACATCATTTCTCAGAATGATGTTATGATGACATTTGGCAATTAATGCCAAAGTTGCTCTCTACTAATCACTTAATAATAGATAGCTTCTACAATAAAAAAATGGTCTGGAGTTTCAATTTACCTATAGAGAAGACTAATTATCGTATAAACAACTATATAATATTTTAGAATGAAAACAATGAACTGATTGAATGCATAATCAATGCTCGCCCTTGTTATAAGCATGGTAATCGCATACTAGGGAAGAAGAAAAAAAATATTGCATGGAAAGTTATGCATTAATTCCCATTAACTGTTGACTTTAACACTTGTATGCATCTGCCACAATAGTTTTTCACATGAATTGATATCATGAGCACATGCATGATGGAGGTATAATATGTCATCCTTGTGACTCCCTTGCATGGAAACATCTTGATACAACATTTCTCTCCTTTGCAATGGAACAATGTAATGTGAGACCATGACTTTCCGCAGATGGATTTCATCCATTTGGTCAATCGGGATAATAATATTCATCCTGGCTAGTTATATTAACATCGTACAACTTACAGCTATAGATGTTCATGAAAGATGAATTCATGTTCCTTACTATGCTTATTCCACATCCAAAACTAATCCAAAAGAGAAGATAAATATTTTTTTCCAATATTTGATTTCTGAGTTGAATGAATTATGGAATGTAGATTGGGATACTAATGATATTGCAAATAAAGGTAATTTTACATTGTATGCTTCCTTATTATGGACGATCAGTGATTTTTTAGCATACTCAGTATTGTCGGGATAGAGTATGACTAGTAAATTAGCATGTTTACATTGCATGACAAAGTCTTATACATTTTCATTACCTTGTAGAGGAAAGATATCTTGGTTTGATAAACACCGTAAATTTTTACTAGTCGAACACTTTTTCAGGCGAAATAAGAAAATTTTCATAAAGAATATTGTAGTAAAAAAACTTTCACCAATAATCAAGTCAAGTGAAGAAATCATTGACCAAATAGATAACTATGGATTTCTACCAATATTTCAGTCTGGTTCTGATGAGATAAATAAATACATTGTTAGGCTGTGCAAGTATAGTTGGAAGGAAAATAGATTTTTTTTCTAACCTGCTATATTAAAAATATTTACTCATTCGACATAATTTAGATATGATGCATGTTGAGATTTTTTTCTATGATAATATCTATAATATTGTGATGAATATTCTTGGAAGAACTAAAAACACCATAAAATCATGTGAGGAATTAAAAAAAACTAGTTAGGACACTTGAGTTGTATTAGAATGAAACAACAAATCAATTTCCAAAGGCTTGTTATACATTAGACAAAAAATGTAAGCATGCTTTATGTAGTTAGTTGAAAGAAATCAAATTCCCTAATGGGTATTCCTCGAATATGGCCTGATACGTGGATATGAACAAGTTAAAATTATTTAAAATATAGAGTCATGACTATCATGTGTTCATGCAAAGATTTATTCCAATAACTTTTCATGACTTACTACTTAATAATGTTTGGCAAGCACTTACAGTATTGATTCTATTTTTTAGAGATTTGATAGCGAGGTGTATTATGATGACCAATATATTTCATCTAGAAACAGACATTCCTATTGTACTATGTAAGCTTGATCGCATATTCTGATCCAATTTTTTTATTCAATAGAGCATCTACCAGTTCACCTACTTTATAAGGCACAACTAGCTAGTCCTGTGCAGTATAGATGATATATCCATTTGAACAACTTTTTTAAAAAATTAAAGAATAATATTCATAACAATGCAAGAGTTGAGGGGTCAATATATAATACTTATTTGGTTGAAGAAGCATTGTTTTTTGCTCATATTACTTTGCTAATAATGTGAAAACTAAACCTTGCAAGTGTCCTCGAAATTCTGATGATACTCAAGTGATAGACCGAGAGATTCTCTCTATTTTAAAATTTTCTAGTAAACCAATGGGTACATATATTTTGAGATGGTTAAATGAACAAGAATACCATGCTGCAAGATATATATATATATATACCCTACATAAGGTGAACTGAGTAATATAATCAAACACTTATCCCTTTATGTTTGTTTGATATCACAATTGTCGTAAATTACCTTCAATGGTAGTTTCTATGAACAACAACTACAAATATAAAATTCATCAATTGAAGCAAGTGAAGTAGAGGAAAAGTTAGAGACGGAATTTGTATTATGATTTCTAATCTATGTAAGTTTGAGAATAAATTATTTATATACATCTGTATCAAATTCCCACCTAATTTATATTATAACTACTTTTATATGTGAAGGACACAAGGCATAAATTTATGCAACCTGGAACACTACATATGCCAAACTCTATAAAGATCTGTTATACAAATGTAGACAAAAGGGTACAAGGCCATCCTTTATACCAAATGACATTTTGGATGTATGGCAAGTCATCTGGGCTATAGATAAATGGTAGGCAAATTCAACGATAGCTCAAGCTAATAGAAAAATTGAGCTCGAGTTTATCAATGAATTTATTTTGACTTAATTGTATTATTTAATATTCAAGAAGGTGAATTACTGTGACCTCCTACTTGTTGGGAGATATTTACCAAGACACCCACGACCAAAGATGACATATTTGTCGATCTTCGATCATTGGCATTAGATGTAAAAATATAAACTTGAATATCTTTAACCATTTACAATGATTAGCTTTTCTAATTGTATATCTAATATGAATATTTTTTTATTTAAATAGGAAAAAATAACTGCTAGAGTTGCACAGGCGTATCAACCTGCTACAGAGGGAGGTGAAGCGTAGACTCTATCCATCGACTAGTTAAATGAGATTTATTATGATGTAGTCGCTAGAAGGAAAAAGATCTCTAACCTCAACGGTCATGGGTCCCAGACGAGAGTCGTCTATGATTGTGTGATGACTCCTAAAGCTCTGGGTTGTCTCAGCAGATCATCTAGTGGATCATCTATTAAAGTAGAAGCCTTAGAGCAAGAAAACTAAGATTTGAAGAATCGACTCTCGATATTACAACAAGAATTTCAAGAGTCTCTACAAGACCAAATGAGATATGTGCAAATTGGGAGGGAAATGCAAGAATTTATGGCTTGAATGAGTCAAACACCACATAATTTTGACTCTAAAGAGACTTAGAACCTCAAGACCCTCACAATACTAATCAGTAGCTGACTGAGAGGTGTGTTGACCTTTAACTTCTCAATTTTGTTTTATCAGTCATGAAATGTGCAAAATAGATCTATTAATTTTCATATTATATGCATCTCTAATTGTATTATATCTTTTCAGGAATATTGTAGATCTATTTTATATATCACCATTAGCATATATTCAAACTAGCATTCAGGTGTGTAAAACAATTCTCTAGCTAACATTTTTTTATTACAGCGTTCACCTTGTTTAGTTTAATTCAATTTGTTAGTTATAAATAATTCTAATGATGCATGACTAGTTTTTTCCTTGTTTTATTAATAGCATATCATGTTGTACTTTCTATAGGATTGGATACTACTAACTAGTTTTGGAGTGGGATTGAATATGTTTGTTAGGAGGCTTTTATTATCTTTGGTAATGTATTTGGACTTTTAGATTCAGATGGTTATTAGTTAAATTTGAGATATTCATCTTTGTTGGATTTGATTTGATATGTTGTGATTGAATTTGAAAACTTGTTGAATTGGGTTTTAATATGTATCATTTGTATTGTATGCTATGTTTGTTGTGAGTGTGGATTTGTGAATGAGTTTTCATGTTTGTATCATTTGTGTTGTGAATGTGTTGAATTGGATATTGTATTGTTTGTGTTGTGAATGTGAATGTGAATGTGTTGTTAAAACCGTCATTTGTGATGATGTATTGTTTGAAAAATGTGAAAACGGGGAGGTTCTGCCAAATTTTTTATGAAATTTAGCAACGAAATTTTAAATATCCATCTCTAATTAGCGACGGATAATTAATATTCTATCAGTAATTAGAGATAGATATTTAAATTTTCATGGTTAATTAGAGTTAGATATTTAATTTTTTTTCTCTTATTAGTGATGGAACATTAATTATCTATCACTGATTAGTGATAGAGTTATATTTTCCATCGCTAAGGTTAGTGACGGAATTAAAAATTTTATCATTAAAGCTATGATGGAATACTAATTCTGTCTATGAATTTAGTGATGAAATTTTATTTCCATTACTAAATGACATCAGTGATCAATTTTATGGAGATGAAAATAATCGATCGCTATTTGGGAATAGTGACTGATTATTCCATCATTAATTTGTTTTTTTTTCTTGAAGTGGGCAGCTCCGAACTATTTAACTGTCATGTCTGAATCATAATCAGGTCTACATTTATGATCTTGATGTAGCATCTTAGGACATTACCAATGCAGAGGAGTTTTTTTGGCCCCCATAAAAAGAGAGAGAGAGAGAGATTAAGAAGCAGGTCCGAAATATTGAACCTCGCTTCTTATTATTCAATAATACATAAGCAAAGAAAAAGATAATGAGCTCATAAAAATCTCCGGTTGGAGATGCTCTTAGCACCTTGCACAAAACGCTTGATTGGGCCTTAGGGAATAATGTGATGGTGCGTAACAAGATGAACTTCTTAATTTAATGAGGGTTTAAAAATTGCACATTATGTTGCTCGAGTTTAAATTATTTGTGGCATTGGACCGTCATTATGATCCATCCATATTTTTCGATTCATTTTGATCACTATAGAAAAACTTCGGGAAAAAATCGATTACCTTTAAAATTAATCAATTCCAAAAATGGGATACATAGATTATCCAAAAAAAATGCTCAATTGGATATTATGTCACACTTTCTAATTAGTGAACAAAATATAAAATTGAGACGAAAAAGGATATGTGTATTATATAAATTTGGGCACCCTGCGCACTTACACTACAAAAAAATCTATCAAGAGCGATGGAATTATCAAAAAAAATATATATATATATTTCTATCTCTATATTAGAGATGAAATTATATTTCCATTACTAATTAGCAACAATATTATATTTCTGTTGCTAATATAGCAATGAAATTATAATTCTATCGTTAATTAGAGATGAAAATATAATTCCGTCTCTAAAATGGTCATTAATAATAAAAAAACATAGTATCGATGAAATTTGTAGTGACAAAAACATAATATTCGTTGCTAAATAGTGACGGAAATATGTTTCTATCGATATTTTAGGAAACAAAATTAGGGCTAAAACCCAATCTCATGTTTCTTCGATCTCACATTCATGATCTCTCTTGTGTTCTCTCCAATCTCTAGCATCCTCCCCTCTTCAATCTCCAACGTCCTCTCCTCCTCGATCTCAGTATGCTCCTCGCCCCTTATCTTTCCTCTTGTTTTTCACATTGTGAGAGCTTGCGGTTGTGATCTTGCGACATCGAGCTTGGTCAATTGTGAGCTCGCGGTACCGAGCTTGGCCTGGCGGGAGCTCGTGGCCATAAACTTGGTCAGCTGTGAGCTCGTGGCCGCGAGCATGACGCTCTAGATTTACATTGGTCATGAAGTCTTAGCCTATCGTGGCCTTAGGCCTATCCGTGAGGCCTTGGCCAGCTGTGGCCTCAAGCTTGGCCATGAGGCCTTAAACTAGGCCACAATGCCTTAGTGAGGCCTCAGCCATGGCCACAAGGCATCAACCCTGGTTGCGAGGCCTCAGCCCTGGCCACGAGGCCTCAACCCTAGTCGCAATGTCGCAGCCCTGGCTGCAAGGCCTCATCCATGGCCACAAGGCCTAGGGTGATCGTGATCTTAGCCCTAACCACGAGTCCTCGACTAGCCGCAAGTTGCAGAGTTTAGGAAACAAAATCCTAAATACTATAAGTGTCACGCCCCCGGAAAGTCTCTGCCATAAGAAATTTCGACAGCATCTCCCTTGTATGGGTGACAATATGAAACTTATCTACATAGCCCTCAGGATCACAATCATCAGCCAACACGGCTAGAATATATATCATACAAAAATGAAACAATCTACATAGTTATAATATATCAGCCTCTGACTGTCATCATAATACGAAAAGAAATTGAAAACAACATCCAAGCTTACCTCTTCTATCGTCCGGCAGGCACGTAGAAAAACATACCAAATAGAAACCCACCAAGCAAGCAAAAGACCAACCATTACAATGCCTTAAGAAAAACCATACAAATCCAGGGTGCAAAACCAATACAAGTCCAAAACACAGCTCTAAGCAAATAAACAGAATATCAAAAGACCAATATGTAAACTCTTGTAACAAGGGGACTAGTAACTAGAACCTCCTGACAGCTTCAACTTGAAATAGGAATAAATCAACGGTGTGAGTTCAGCAACTCAGCAGATACTAGATAGACATGCATAATAAGATATAACTAACAATAATAATCATGCGGTACAGTTTTTTAAACAAAAGTAGGAATGCAGACTGAAAAGGCTAAAGAAACTGTACTCATCAAAACCTCCTATTCGGAAATAAGGATCATCAGATCAGATACAAAATGTCACCTGTATGCATGTCAATCGTATGCAACCACCAAAATGCAACATACATAATGCAGCAAGCACAAAGAATAAATGCAATCCATGCATATGATGCAAAAATGACATAGTCACCCTTGATGCTAGTCAGCCATCTCACACGTGATGGTGAGACCGAGTGGGTAGGGCTATGACAACTGTGTTATCTACCATCACTGCTCCTGAGTGACCGAGTGGACAGGATGTTGTTGGAGTACACCTATCCTCCTACCCCAAACATAGTGGGGGAGCCTAAGCTCTCATCTCCCTGTATCATGGTCAAGGAGAGGGATCCCTGCCCGCTACACGCTGTAGTCATCGCTACCCATGAGCAGACTAGTGGAGCCCTGACAGAGCAAACTGCATACACCCTGCATGATGTACCACTAACCCATGAGTGGTTGTGTGTGCAGATCATGTAACTGGCAATATGCTCAACAATAATGGAGTCGACAATCGCTCAGCATGCAATCATGCAAGATGGTGCATGATACTAAGCATGTAGATCCTGACAGTATACACCTCTATATAATATGTACCAAAAAGAAAATAAATCCATACAATGATCTAGGTATCATAAATCTAGGTACACAAATCAGATGTGTCAAATAACTAGTCTATTCCATAGTAGGGCAATGTATGTCACTATTTCTATGAACAAGAGTACACATGGCACCAATCAAGAGTATATAAGCATGAATGTATAGCCGATAACAATAAAGGCAGACTACAAGTACTAAGTAATGACATACCAAAGCAGATGTAAACATAACCATTACTACTAGCTATAACCTACTATGCATATCAAAATGACAATATCAAAAGAGATAAGTCAAATGTATTCACCTCAAATTGGAGATCGTATCCAAAATTGATCTCACATCGAGACACCGTCTCTAATCAAAATCCTATAATACATGATATACAGATTTAGCTAATTACATATAAATTAATTAGCTAAATCAAATCCCCAACTAAATATAATCCATTGATCAACTAGGGTTAGCTCCATTAACTCTAACCATTCCATTACCATCAAAGATTCTAATCCAAATCCAAGTAATCAATCATACTAATTAATTGACCAAAATCTGAGTTTCAAAACAAGTTATTAATTCCTCAATGCTAGTACCCTCACCCCTGTTGGTGCAACCTTAGGTCAAGGTTGACCTGGTTGACCCGACTTGAGTTGACCTGACTCGAGTTGTATTTTGATGTTTGATGAGAATAGAAAAGTTCTATTCTGATGTTTGACGAGAGTAGAAAAGTTGTATTCTGATGTTTGACAGAATACAAACTTGGGAGATTGTGGGTGCAATCTTTGGTCAAGGTTTACCTGGTTGACCCGAGGTGAGTCGACCTGATTCGGGAAATCCTGGTGAGTGAAGCCAGGTGAAAGTCCTGGTGAGTGAAGCCAGGCAAGGGAAAGTTCTGGTGAGTGAAGCCAGACAGTTGGAAAGTCCTGGTGAGTGAAGCCAGGCAAGGGAAAGTCCTGGTGAGTGAAGCCAAGCAGTTGGAAAGTCCTGGTGAGTGAAGCCAGGCAAGGGAAATCCAGATAGGTCAAGATTAACCAGACATCTGGTGAAAAGTCCAAGTAGGGAGCTTGGCACGAGAAAAGTCCAAGTATGGAGACTTGGCACAGAAAAGTCCAAGCAGGGAGCTTGGCACGGGAAAAGTCCAAGTATGGAGACTTGGCACGGAAAAGTCCAAGTATGGAAACTTGGCATGGGAAGTCGGAGAGGGCTTGGGAGTTCGTTCTCCGAACTGTGGTCAGAGAGGGCTCGGTAGCTCGTTCTCTGGACCGGACGAAGTCGGAGAGGGCTCGGTAGCTCATTCTCCGGACTAGGTCAGAGAGGGCTCGGTAGCTCGTTCTCTGGACCAGACGAAGTCGAGAGACTCTGTGCTCCTTCTCGTTGGCTCAAGTGAGTGGCTCAGATGACAGCTTGCATCTTGCGAGGAAGGAGATAGAGCCTTGCACTTTTGTCTGAGGATCACGAGGTATATCTCCAATGGAGGATCTCTGAGATCACTAAGATCTTATGAATTCTGCTACAGGTACTTCTGAAGGTGAAGGATTCACCCCTTGCTGTTTCTACATCATCTCTTTCACTCTAGCCGCTACCAATAAACTCAAGTCTTCTTGTGATAAGATGATTGGAGAGGATTTTTTGGCGTTATTCATCTTCACCCTAGCTCCTCTGTAGGAGTGTGGAACAGGGCTCGATGAAAGGGGATCGGTGCGTGGGGCGCGTCTCCGTATGTGTCGACCGACTTCGTACTCTGTCCCTGAATGGATCTGTGATCCGCTCGGACCCATAGTCCTGATCGGTCCCCAAGACCGATCAGAGAAGGTCTGGACCGATCAGGGTGGAGCCTGATCGGTCCAGCTCTAGCCGTTGAGTCACAACGGCTAGCTTTCTGCTGTATCCTCTGCCCTCTTTGTAGGTTTGCAGGTTCAGGGATATAAAGGGGTCGAGTGCCTCTACAGTAGAAGTAGCCTCTCTTTTCTTCCTGATCTTATTGCAATCAGAGCTTTGCTGAGCTCTCATTTTCCTGAAGCTTCGTGGAAGCTTCCTTCGGCTGGTTCCTGCTGTTGTAGGTGTTTCGTGAAGTTGCTGCTTCATCCAGTCGACGAGAAGGCAAGCTGTGTTTTTACATTCTTACTGCCTTTGTATTGTGCTGTATCTTTGTACTCCTATCTTGCTGTTGCAAGAAGTTTGTGGCGAGGTTTCTCCACCCAGAAGGAGTTTCTATTAGCCGATTTTCCGGGGTCTCATCCACCGACGGATTGATAGGCTTCGTCCACCTTACGGACACGCCGAGGAGTAGGAGTTTCATCTCCGAACCTCGTTACATCGTCGAGTTTAAGGTTTGCTATTCTTTGTTTCATTTCTACATTGTATTTCCGCTACGCTAACCTAAATTGTAGGAAGAAACGAAAATTTGGGGTCGGCTATTCACACCCCCCTCTCTAGCCGCATCCGTCGATCCTAACAAGTGGTATTAGAGCGAGGTTGCTCTTCGTCTTATTAACACCCGGGGGAGCACAAGCTAGAGAATGGATCTACTTGGAGAAGACATCACGATTCCACCCTTCTACGATCGCGACGACTTCGCGTATTGGAAGGTAAGAATGAAGTATTTTCTTATGACTAACCTAGTGAATTGGAATTGTGTACGAGTAGGTTTTACTCCTCCGGTAGATAAAAAGGGAGAACCTCTCGAGAAGAAGAAGTGGACGAAGGAACAAATCCACCAATTCACAATCAACGATGGGGTAATGAAAATCCTTAAATTTTCATTACCTAATGATATCCTGTGCAAGATAGGTGGATATAACGATGCCAAGGAGTTGTGGAACAACTTGGCTAAGTTCTATGAGGAGAGCTCCAATTCAAGTCATGAAGAGGAGTCAAGTGAGCCAAGTAGCTCACATCATGGAGATATGGAATTAGAAGTTGAGGGCTACTCAACATCTAAGGAAGAAGAGGAGGAGAGTTCTTCATCAAGATTGGTGCAAGAAGAAGCCTCTACCTCCGGAAGGGATGAAGAAGAGAGCGTATATCCATCCTCAACCCTAGGTAACTCAAGCAACTTAATTTCAAATAAATTACATATAATGTGCTTTGAGTGTAGGGAATATGGGCATTATAAGAGTAAATGTCCAAAGAGGATTAGGAAGACTCCATCGGCGCCAAAGGTCAAGGAAGCCGGAGTCCCGATAAGCAAGGGCAAGGAGCACGTGATGTGCTTCCAATGCAAGCAAAGGGGACATTATAGGAGCCAATGTCCGAGGGGGAGGCAACCTCACAAGGACAAGAGACCAAGCACATCTATAGGGGGAGCTAAGGCAAACCCTAAGGTACCCTTTAAGGCACATTATTGCAATTCTAATAAGAAACATGCTAGTAGCTTTATTGCAATTGCCAATGATGATAAGCATGATAACCATAGAAACCGATACATGTGCTTAGGTGCCAAACATGTTAGCCTAGGTAAGGACAATTCTAGAAATGCTAACCCTAGAATTAACTCATCTAAGGCTAAGAAGAACCTAGGTAGAAATCTCAAAACAACTAGACATATGCCTAGGAATACCTCAAAGATAAATGCCAAATTAAAACTTGAGGTATTAGAAAAGGAAAATCAAGTCTTGAGGTCAAGACTTGACAATTTAGAAAAGGCCCTTAAGAATTTAGAGAAGTCAACTCTAGGGTCTAAGGGTCAAAAACCAAAGCCCAAGGACATGAGAGGTTTGTGTCACAAACCTAAGTCTCAAGTAGTCAAGCCCACTTATCATGATGTTCCATTCGATTATGGAACAAGACCTAGGGCTAGGAAGACCATCACCAAGGTCACAAGGGGAGTCACCCCTAGAGTTGATCTTGATGAGTCTCAAATGACCAAGGCTTTAAAGCCTAGGAGGGTCATTAGGAGGGTTGCTAGGGAAGTCATCCCTAGTGAATATTTAGTGAACCCAATGAGCTCAAATAGGTATTGGGTTCCTAGGAGCGTGATTCCATCACGCTAGATGAATTAGGGTGTGCCAACCTTAATTGGATAGGTAGTTAACCTAATCATGGCAAAAGGTGGCATTTTAGGAAGTTTCAAGGTATAACCAAGCCTTGAAAATGAAATTAAAAATTATTCCTAAGGTGATTAGGATGTGCCAACCACATTTGAGGAATTTTCTAGGGTCAATCTAATTGGCACATAGTGATCTAAAAATCTTTAGTATATGATTTTAAGTCTATTACACTTAGGAATATAGAATTTATGGCAAAATGATCAAAATTATCAAAATGGCAACTAAGGCTAGAATTAGGTATTTTCTATACCTTTATATGTTATTTGCCATATATTGTTTGCCATATGCCATGTCATGACATCATATCTAATTTACTATCATTTGAAATGTGATGATAATGCTTAGGTTAGTTATATGTCATGCCTTATTTAAGTTTCATACTTTATGCCATGACATCATGACATTGGCACATGTTTCCACTTATGATATTATTTTATGTCATGTCATCATCTCTTGCATTTATGATCAATTAAATTGATTTAAGGATAAAAACTCAATTTGATATGGAAATCAAATTGTTGTCTAGAAAATGCATGAGAACTTAGCTTAAGATGACCTAAACCCATATCTCACATCAAAATTGACTTGGATGTGTTTGATACACCTTAGATGTGTGTGAGATATTAGGATTATGAGTTAGGATCAAGGTGCATAGCTCTTGTACCTAGATGAGCCTAATTCTAAATTGAGGATCATAGGGAAAGCTTGTGTACAAGTCATGTACATTTAGCCCTAAGATTGTGATCCTAAATTGAATGGTTTAAAATCATTTCAAAATTGATTTGAAAAACCTTGATGAAACTTTTCTAGTAATAGCATTCATCATTGAGCAAGTTGACACAAAGATGGATTAACCTTGAACTATTTCAAAGTCTTTCGAACTTTGTATCAAGATTTAAAAATGGAAGTTATTTTCATAGAAAACTATTTTTCCATGATAATATATGTTATGAGGAATGTATCCTCAAAGTTTTACAATTTTTGGAATTTTCTGTGATTTTTTAGGGATTTCTGAATTTCGGGAGAAAAATCAGAAATTCCTATTAGAGCTTTGTGGACCGATAAGAGGGGATGCTGATCGGTCCAGGGAGGTCTGGATCGGTCACTGGACCGATCCAGGGAAGTGAGGATCGGTCTGGTGACCGATCCAGTAGAGGGCTGTGCTGATTTTCGACTGATTGTCTGAAATTTCAGCTGGAAGTTGGTATTTTAGATTTCTAAAGGGTTGAAACTCTCCAAGACATTGTTGGTGCAATGGTCAAGGGGGAGTTGACCTTTAGGGGGAGTTTTACCTATTGGTCAAAGGAGAGTTGACTTTTAGGGGGAGTTTTTACTCGATTTCTGAGGATGAGTGATATGGGATTATCACTAAGTTGATTATTGTCTTTAGTATCAAGGGGGAAATTAAGGGTTTCAATGAAAGGTATGGGACTTTCATTAGGAAGAAACTCTTAACCTTGATTCACTCTTTTTGATGTGTGTCAAAAAAGGGGAGAAATGTCTAGAGAATATTCAAGGAAGAACATTGGAGTTTGGGGAGAATGTTCAAGGAAGAACATTGATTGGAGAACTATTGGAAAACTTAAGTTAGGTTATCGGGTTAACCTAACTTGATTATGGTTTTTGTCAAACATCAAAAAGGGGGAGATTGTTGGTGCAACCTTAGGTCAAGGTTGACCTGGTTGACCCGACTCGATTTGACCTGACTCGAGTTGTATTTTGATGTTTGACGAGAATAGAAAAGTTCTATTCTGATGTTTGACGAGAGTAGAAAAGTTGTATTCTTATGTTTGACAGAATACAAACTTGGGAGATTGTGGGTGCAATCTTTGGTCAAGGTTGACCTGGTTGACCCGAGGTGAGTCGACCTGATTCGGGAAATCCTGGTGAGTGAAGCCAGGTGAAAGTCCTGGTGAGTGAAGCCAGGCAAGGGAAAGTCCTGGTGAGTGAAGTCAGGCAGTTGGAAAGTCCTGGTGAGTGAAGTCAGGCAAGGGAAAGTCCTGGTGAGTGAAGCCAGGCAGTTGGAAAGTCCTGGTGAGTGAAGCCATGCAAGGGAAATCCAGATAGGTCAAGATTAACCAGACATCTGGTGAAAAGTCCAAGCAGGGAGCTTCCCAAATCTAATACCTCCGAGATCACCTACAACAATCAATCCAAACATCAACCCTATGAATGTATCAACTACCCAAATCTAATACCTGATTTTTAAATCACTTACCTCCGAGATCACCTTAGGGCAACAAAGTGCTCTTAGGAACAAACTGAAGAAGAGATCGGATATGCAAGAGGGAGTGCAAAGGTTGTTATCGACCCTTGAACACCCGACGATGGCTAAGATCTAGAGACGATGGCCACGTTTCTACTCCGATGATGGCTCTAGGGCATCGGGTTGCCAACGCTCGAGCAGAGGGAAGGAGGGTCGGCCAAGAGAGATGCGACTGATCTAGAGCTAGGGCACAACGACAATCAGAAGAAGGAGATCGTCGAGGCTAGCTTACCCTCGGATCCCTGAACTCCCATCCACGCTGGCAGTCGGGTGGCACTGGCTCGATGAAGTGGTGACGGGCGATGGATCAAAATTAGGGCACGACCAACAGAGGGTTTAGACGCTCGACTTTCGGCGAGTTCTTGGTGTCTGCGGCTAGGGCTTGGGTAGCTGATGGCCGGCTAGCGCCAATTTACGGCATCAACAAGGGTGGCGATGGTTTAGCATCGCTGGATGGCGGTGAGTAGAGAAGGGGTGCTGCGACACCGGTGACAGATCAGGAGAGGAGAGGGCTCAGCGTGAGGGAGAGGAAGGGTTTTGTATGCGTCGGTTTGGGGAAGACAAGGAGATCGGGAGGGGAAGAGACGAAGAGAAAGGGAAGAGGTTGGGGGTCGGCGTCGAGAGCAAGAGAGGAAGAATCCGGACTTAAAAGAGAAAGGTTTATAAACTTAGGTTTAATTTAATTAAACCCTAGGTTTAATTTAATTAAACCCTAGGTTTAATTTAATTAAACTCTAGGTTGGTTTCTCAATCAACTCTCATCTTTGAATATTCCAAACAGACTTTTCCCAAGCCTATAAATGCATCCCCTTAAACTCGTCATACGAGCTCCGAATAATTTCCAGAAAATTTTTAAAAATTTCTAAAAATTTATAAAAATTTCTAAAAATTCCCTTATGGGTGTTCGCCCCCTTTTCGGTATTTTACAATAAGTAAGATTTTAACCTAGTTTTTGGTGAGTTGTAGGGTTTAGAGTCGAAATTCTAACTCGGCGGAGGCCCTTTAGAAATTTCTCATTTTTTTTAATTGAGCAACTTCTTGTATACTTATTTTTTTGAGTTTTCCTGAATATTGTTCACAAACATTGTTCACAAATATTAACAAGTTGAACACATATGTAATCAACCTTATTTGTTTAGTTTGACGAATTATTCAAACTTATTTATTTAATTAATCTGGTGTGTATTGAATATATATAAATAAGTTCTTACCAAGCTGAACACCAACTTTGTTCATAAACGTTTGATTCATTCACGACTCTAAATATAATTTATACAATTATTAATTCTATTATATTGATATAATATAATATATAGTCATATGAAATAATAATGATTAATAAATAAAGCTTAATAATTAAAAATAATAATCAAATAAAATATTTATAGAAATGTAAATACCAAATATATTTTTAAATAAATATGTAAATATCACACATAACTTCAATTGTGCATACACTTTGGGAACATTTTTATTAGAAATATCCTTGTAAATATCACATAGGACTCCAACCATGTACACACTTTGGCTACTACCTAATTGGAATCATCCTTGATGGTAGCTTGATTTACCCCCAAGATAATTATATTTGATCACATACTTAATCAAATTTCATTCAACTTTGTTTTTCAATCCGATTTTATGGAGGGACATCAAATGACAGTTGGGTTTACCCCCAAGATAGGTATCTTTGATTACATACTTAATCAGACTTCATTCGACTTCACTCTTTTGTCTGACGTAAAAGAAGGACATATGATGTTAGCCGATTTTTCTCCCAAACAATGTGGTAGAGTTCTTTCGATCAATTTGGTAGGGTTCCTCCGAGCATTATAGTTAAGCTCGTCCGAGCAATATAGCGGAATTAATTCTCCCGAGCAATATGGTTGGATTCCTCCTATCAATCTAGTTAAGCTCCTTCGAGCAATAAAGTTAAGATCCTCTCAGCAATATGGTTGGATTTCTTTGAAGTAATATTAGTAGGGTCTGTCAAGCATCAGAAGTATTACATACTGACCCTTGGAGCAACCTCCTACTGAGCATTAAGGATGTCTTCACTTATTAAGTATTAGACGAATCTTTTGTCATGCCTCAAGTGTTGTGAAGCTTCTAGTTAATAACACATGGTGATTGATGAACGGAGAGGTAAATAGTGGATGTCAGAGGCGGTTCCCTTGATTCCTTCTTGACAATATGTGGCAATCAATGAATAGAGATTAGGTAAGTAGTGGATGTTAGAAACAATTGTTAGGGTGATCGGTGGCCGACTTGAAGGGGGGTTGGATAGACGGCACCCCCAAATCGATTGCTTCCTACACTATGTTAGTTTATGCAGCGGAATAATACAAATAAAACAAATAAGCTAAAGACTAAAGGAAAGAACAAGAAAGCAAACCGCTAACACGTTTGTTTACGTGGTTCGGAGATAACTTGCTCCTACTCCACGGAGTATCCGTAAGGTGGACGATCCCGATCCGTTGGTGGATTAGCCCTCGACAAACTCTGGCTATCTCAAGTAGCTCCTTGTGGGTGGAGAAACCTCACCACAACACTCACAAACACATGAGAACTAGTAGACTACTAATTAGGGTTTACCACCACTAATTTCGTCAACTATAACCAAGCTCCCAAACTTTAGTTATATAGGTCACGGGTTGAAAACCCCGCCTACCAATCGATTGCCAAAACATGCAGTCGACTGCCCTCTGTGGAAATTCGACCGTTACATCCCAATGGCTCGATACCAGTCGACTGCTAAAACTAGCAGTCGACTGCTCCACACTGACTGAACAAACAAAAGTATTCTGTTCGCTCCCAGTCGACTGCACTAGTCGACTGCTAAAACATGCAGTCGACTGCTATAGTAACACTACTTGCTATAGTAACACTACAACACTGCTACAGTAACGCTACAGTAGAACCTTAAAAACTAGGATTTTACTCCGAGTACAATCTCTCGTACACTCGTACCCTTACCCTTATGACTCACTTGATGCTTCTTTATAGCCTTGACTTCTTGCCTTCAAGTCTACTGCCTTTGTCTCTTGTCCCTCGGATGCATTCAAGCACGCGGCTCGTCCCCAATGTCATCCTTCGCGTATGCCTCGAAGTCGCTTCCCTCGGCCCTTGTCCTTGTTGCCTTGTCCACGGTCCCTGGGATGCTCCATCCTTCACCGGACCCGAAGCCATCAACCTGAGTCACATGTGTATCCTGCAAACCTACACTACTCAAATACACATATCAAATACAAGGGTGAACCTAACTTAAACCCTTTGCCCAAACACCAAAACACATGGTCGCACGACCCATTGGGATTGCTCCAACAATCTCCCCCTTTTTGATGTTTGGCAATACGTTTAAGTTAGGGAAAATATGCTAAAACAAATGGACTTATGTTGCCAAGGCTACACACTTGGACTTACATCGCCGAATCAAAAGTAATGCAACAAGCATTGAAACCTATCACAAGGCTCCCCCTACACCTAAGCTCCCCATTGAGCTAGGAATTTACCATAAGGTTTTTTAAGAACCTATCCCAAGGCTCCCCCTACACCTAAGCTCCCCAATGAGCTAGGAATTTTTCACCCAGGCTTTTTAGGAGTCTATCACAAGACTCCCCCTACGCAAAGACACCAAAGGCACTTTCAGGTTTTCCCAACTAAACCTTACTTCTCCCCCTTTATCTAACATCCAAAAAGTTCTCCAACAATATCTCAATTGTTGAAAACTTGTCATCCAAATTGACCCTAAACTCATGTATTAATCCCCCATGGATTTCATACACCTGACAAACTTCAAAAAGGATTCAAAAATAATTTGGAATATTATCGATTATTGCAAGTACCGATCATTGCCCTTACTAAACGAGCTTCTGATACGTGCAAAAATGTTACCGTCATTCTCTAACGGTCGATTGGTATACTATTCATGAAATTAACTTTTACCAACTTCATCGCGAAATTCCACAGATTTCAAAATTTCAAATTTTGTGGAGAGGTCTATTTTATCAATGTATACTTGGGAAAATATATATAAAAATATATTTATCACAAATCCGAATATTGACTTCCTTTTGATGTATTTGCCAATACTAACCCACAATGCATCCTAGCATTGGTTTATATAGCATCTATACATCTATCATCATATGACTCAATGTCATATTTCTAAGCAAACACATCCTATTTGGTTTCCTCAGTACATCTCAAACCACGTGGCTTATCTGTGTTGCCATTCCTAATTTGACTCTTAGAGCTCCTTTCTATTCATTTGACTAACTAGGCCACATAGTGGCTTCTCCTTGGTATAACCTAGCATACGACTTTCCCTTAGCATTGGAGACACTAGATCGGTATCCCAAACCTAATCTATCATTGTTGGTCATTGGCTACCCAACACCATACCTAAACCCTTAGATCCAACATTGAATCTTTCTAGGGTTTTCTCCAACTTATCAAGTTTTGCCTTCAAAACTTGATTTTTCCTTTCTAGGTTCCTAAACCTAGAGTCAACATGTCCACCATGGACATTCCTAGACCTATCCATTTTTCTAGGCATATGTCTCCCCTTCTTGGGATTAATGTCTTGGGTCTCTTTAGGTCTACAATTTCTAGAGTTATCATGAATGGGTTTCCTAGAGTTATGATTCACATTTACCCTACTCCTATCATGATATTTAAAACCAAAATTTTGCATGGGTAAATAATGAAAATTATTCCTAGCATGCATGAGAGTATAAGAATTAAACCTTGAATTGCAATTCAAGTTAAGGTATACCTCCCTTACCCTTGAAGCTCCCCCTTGACTCTTGCTTCTCTTCTTCTTCTCCTATTTCTTTAGATGCGCAAGCTTCTTGATATCCCTCTTCTTGGGGCATTTTGTGTGGTAGTGCCCCTTCTCCCCACATGTGAAGCATACAATGCGCATTCTCCTTCTTTGAGCTTCTTCATTCCTACAACCCTTGTTAGTGTTTAAATTAACTTAAATGGGTTTAGGAGTTATCTTCTTCTTACCCATAGGACATTTACTCTTGTAGTGTCCATTCTCATTGCACTCGAAGCATATTATGTGATCCTTTAACTTTACTTCGGTGGAGGTGCTTACTAGGTTGACCACTTCCAAGACCTCTTCTTTATTCTCTTCACTTGTCTTGGATTCTTCTTCAACCCTTGAGGATGTTGACGATGCTTCCTCATCCTCCTTCTCCTCCTCAGATGTTGAGTGTGACTCACCTTCCGGTTGCTCCTCCTCAACTTAAGCTTCTAGGCCCATCTCCTTGGGCTCTACCTCTTTATGTGTAGGCAAAAGTTCTTCTCCTAGAACTTTCTTTACCTTGCTCCACAACTCGTGGGCATTCTTGTATTCTCCTACACGACTTATCACGTTAGAAGGCAAAATTTCAATCAACATTGATATTTCCTTTGAATTTGCCTCCGATCGTGTAGTTTGCTCCTCCGTCCAATGTCGTGGTCGGAGCTTCTTCCCTTTCTTGTTCTTTGGAAATTCGAATGGTTCTTCCACAACCATCATTGTGTCCCAATCTATGTCGAAGAAGTTCTTCATCTTCACCATCCAAAAGGTGATGTCCCATAAGCTTCCTCCTTCGAACTTCAGCGGATCTATCAAGCCGGTCATCTTCTTAGCTTCCTCGGCGGTTAGTCCGACGGAGAGAAACCTTGCTCTGATACCACTTGTTAGGGTGATCGGGGCTGGCTTGAAGGGGGGTTGGATAGACGACACCCTCAAATCGATTACTTCCTACACTATGTTAGCTTGTGTAACAGAATAATACAAATAAAACAAACAAGCTAAAGACTAAAGGAAAGAACAAGAAAGCAAACCGCTAACACGTTCGTTTACGTGGTTCAGAGATAACTTGTTTCTACTCCACGATGTGTCTGTAAGGTGGACGATCCCGATTCGTCGATGAATTAGGCCCCGACAAACTTCGGCTATCTCAAGTAGCTCCTTGTGGGTGGAGAAACCTCACCACAACACTCACAAACACTTGAGAACAAGTAGACTACTAATTAGGATTTGCCACTACTAATTTCCTCAACTATAACCAAGCTCCCAAGCTTTGGTTATATAGGCCGCGGGTTGAAAACCCCGCCTACTAGTCGACTGCCAAAACATGTAGTTGACTGCCCTCTGTGGAAATTCGATCGTTACATCCCAACGAATCGATACCAGTCGACTGCTAAAACTAGCAGTCGACTGCTCCACACTGACCGAATGAACAGAAGTATTCTGTTCGTTTCTTGCCGATTGCACGGTTGACTGCACGAGTCGACTGCCAAAATATGCAGTCGACTGCTATAGTAACACTACAGTAAAACCCTAAAACTAGGATTTTACTCCGAGTACAATCTCTCGTGCGCTCGTACCCTCACCCTTATGACTCACTTGACGCTTCTTTGCAGCCTTGACCTCTTACCTTCAAGCCTACTTCCTTTGGCTCTCGTCCATCGGATGCATTCAAGCCCGCGGCTCATCCTCAATGCCATCCTTCGTGTATGCCTCGAAGTCGCTTCCCTTGGCCCTTGTCCACGGTCCCTCGGATGCTCCATCCTTCACCTGTCCCGAAGTGTAACACCCCAAATTTCCTTGTTCTTAGTTCTAAAAGTGCTTATAAATATTTAGGAATACTTTAGAAATATTCTAGAGATTTTTATAAATTTTTAGAATATTTTTATAGAATTTTCGGAGGTCGTTTGGTATTTTTACCAAAAGAAATAAAGTTGCGGCAAAAAGTTATTGAGCCGAGGTTTGACCCCAAAACCTCTTAGTAAGCAAAGTCTTAAGAATGCCAGGATAACCAGGTGCCCCAGCAGGGGTGTGATAAAAGAAAAGAGAGCAGAATAATTTTATGCAGAGAAAAGTTAATAAATACCCTTAGGTATAAATAGAAGAACTTAAGTGAAATAAGGGGATTCTCAACCTAATTCCTCCTCTTTCTTTTGTGCGCCGAATTCCTCCTGGGTTTGGGTGAAAAACAAAAGAAGCCTAGGGCTTCTTGTGGTGGTCGTCTAAGACAAGTTTCGAGGGAGCTTTTGGATATTTTCCGACTAGTCTCGACGAGAGGAACGCGTGGATGTAAGCAAAGCGCGAGGATCTCAAGTTTCACCGGAATCCTAGTGAGGTTTCGTGTTAGTAAGTTCAAGATAATACAGTAAGTACTGCTCACCTGCAGTAAGAGGTGTTTTTTGTTGATTTCTCATCGTAGAAATATTGTATGTGCAGATTTCTTTTGTGTTCTATGCATGATTGTGTGTTACCTAGTTAGTTTCACTTATAGATGTATATGGAAAAAAATACCCTATCAGTATTTTGAGTTTAAGAAAAGTATAAGAAAGATAAAGAAAAGAAAGAAAAAGGCCAAGGCTTAAGTAGATCTCAAAGTCAAGACTTTAGGGATTTTGACACACAAGGTTCTTGTTAAAATGCCAAGGCATTTAAAGAAGAAGTAATTAAGATATTTTTCTTTGAAAGACCAGTACCCGACTTCCAAGGTTGTCATAAATAAATCCAGGTGACCAATTCTGAGGTCTTGGCCCTGGTAGACCGAGGTCTGCTCTTTTAGGATTGGTGGCTCGCTACCCAACCTATTAGGGAACGCGCATGAGATGGTACTTACGCCTTAGGGATCCCAAGTGAAGCTATTTATTTTCAAGTATATGCTTTAGCAAAGTTTTCAAGTTTAAAGAATTTCCAAGTTTCAAGATAAGTTAAGAAAAAGCAAGTTTAAGAAAGTTAAATGTTTGTTTATGTTTAAGAAAGTTAAATGCTTGCATATGCTTGTTGCCTTGAGTTAAACATGTTTTAATTCCTCTATTAGTACAAAAGTATTTACGCATGTTTATCTGTACTATCAGTGTAAGTAATATTAAAGGTTCTAGCATGAAAAATATTTTAAAAGCATGTTTGCACATTTCGAGATTTTTGTGAGCTAGATAGTACTTACTAAGCCTTGTTGCTTACTAGTTGCATTTTCTCTTATTGCAGTTAAAGAAAAAGAAAAACAATAGTGAAGGAAGGCGACAAGGGGATGCGTGATGGTGTGTGTGTGATACCTGGACTATGGAAAGCCTTGGGAATTCGTTGGGAGCATATTAAGATTTCCTTTTTAAAATTGCTAGTAAAATTTTAGAGATTTTAATTTTTAATTATTGTTAAGAGGATGTCATAAATTGTTAGTTTTACATGGGTCGAGTGTCATCTAGTATTTCTGTTATTAATGATTGAATAGACTAGTTTTGGTGGATGATTATTAGATATTATGATTTCATATTTTCCTGAGATTGATGTTTTTGGCACATGAGGTATACTATTTGATACATTATATGTAGATTAGTTTTAAAGAGTGCAAGAAATTCATTATGGCCCTTTGCATGCAATTATAGTTAGAAATGCTTTAACTGCTTTAGAATTATGAGTTGAGTGTTGAAATGAATCATTTACGTTCCTTTATATGTTGCACGCTTAGTAAGAATGTATAAAGAAGCTAGTAGTACTTATGTTACTTAACTGCATGTTATGATGTCACTCACCGTAAGAACCAAGTTAGTGGAAAAGTTCTGCATCTAAGTTTAGAAAATTTTATGTACTACTATCATTAGCATAAGCAACACTGGGTAAGTAAAGTTCATAGATAAGTATCGTTCACCCTAGAGAGCACTAGGAGGGTGGGCGTTACAGGTTGGTATCAGAGCGGTTCCCATTCTCCAGCATCACACACATCAGCATCAACCTTGTCGTCTTCAAGTAAGAATGTATTTATACTTTCTTTTATGCTTTTCCTTTAGTGCTTGTAGTATAGAGAAATGTTTAGAAGTACTTGCTCATATGTGTTTAAAGTCAAGAATCATGCTTAGGTAAGATATATCTAGAAAGCATAGTGATGATTTCAAGTTTTCCCTCTGTATGATTAGATGGCAAAAAGAGGATGCCCCTATACCACTCGTACTGAGAATCGAGCTCAGGAGAACAAGGAGCCCAGAACAACTGAGACCAATCTTTTTGAAGTTGTTGCTCAACTCCAGAGATAAGTAGCAGAGCAGCAAAGTGAGTTCCTACCACTCCCCCAACTATAAACATGGAGACTCAGTGGTGGTGAGGTTCCACCAGTGTGCCGGAAGTCACCACAAGGGTTAAAGACAAGCATACCTTATCCAAAGCTGAAATGGGAAAGTTTCTCAAGACACGGTAACCACAGGATGCTCGGGGCTTGGTTCAAAACGCTAGAGAGCACAATGGAGCTTCTTGACTGGCTAGAAGTCGAGAAGGTCAAGTGTGCCTCTTTCTGCCTGTCTGGAGATGCTCGCATGTGGTGGGAGAGAATTAAGAGCAAGAGAACAGCCAACCAGATGAGCTGGGCTGACTTTGAGACAAAGTTATACGAAGAATTCTTTCATCTTCGAGTCACAAATAAACACTATGAAGAATTTATAGAGTTAAGACAAGGTGACCTGCCAGTGGAAGAAGCAGTCAAAAGGTTCAATAGGTTAACTCGTCTCTGCCTAGAGCTAGTAAGAACAGAGAGGGAGCAAATCAGACTGATGCTCCGAATGCTGAGACCATAAATAGCACTTAATGTGAGTAGTGGAACTCACCGGCCGCAGACTGGTGAAGAGTTGGTCAGTAGTGAGTTAATCGCTGAGCACTATCTGAACAGCATCAAGGTACAACAATCACAGCTCAAGCCAGTTAAGATAGAGGACAAGATAGTAGGGTGTCAGAAACCCCAGTCAAGTAATCAGAACTGGAAGGGCAAGGGTAACAAAAGAAAACAATGGAATTCAGGAGGTAACCAAAAGGGATGTCCAGTGAACAAGCAGGCCAAGTTCCCTCCCTGTCCAAAATGTGGGAGAGTACATCCAGGAGCCTGTCTTTTGGGTATGACTGGATGTTATTCGTGTGGTCAAGAAGGACATCTGGCTAAAGCATGTCCTAACAAGTTTAAGGCACCTCAATAACAACCAGCGCAATACGAAGGCAGGCCTGCGCAGTTACACCACATGGCAACAACACTAGAGGGACCCTATCTCAGTTAGGAAGGTTGGAGGCCACACCAGTTTCAGCCAGCGCCAGAGTATTCTCCCTCACTAAAGAGGAAGCTACTAGTGCCTCCACAGTCGTAACAGGTCAAGTAGTTATTTTTCAGCATTTAGCCATTGCACTATTTGATACTGGGGTGACCCATTCTTTTATATCAGTACCCTTTGCCAAAGAATTTTAGGTGCCTATAGAGAGCATGAACTTCAAGTTCTTGATGACCCTACTTTCTGGAGAAGTCATGGAGTCTAACTAGTGGCTCCGGGCTATACCAGTCAGAATTCCAGACTGAGAGCTATATGCCGATCTGGTAGTCCTTGCGATGCAAGATTTTGATATCATTCTGGGTATGGATTTCCTCAGCAAGTATAGTGCCTCGGTGGACTACCGCAGAAGGAAAGTGATTTTCAGTCCAGAAGGTGAACCATCCTTTGAGTTCAATGGAGTCCCAAAGAGGAAGACCTAGAAATTCCTCTCTTCTCTAACAACTCACCAGATGTTAGCTAAAGGGTGTGCTGGTTTTCTTGAATACATTGTGAATGCAGAAGAAGAGAAAGGACTCAAGCAGGAGGATGTTCGGGTAGTATCCGAGAAGTATTTCGGAAGAGCTACTGGACTACCTCCCAACAGAGTGGAGTTTGAAATTGAGTTGGTTCCTAGCGTCCAATTTAAAAGCTCCATCTGGATGTCTCAGTGATGAGAATTTACAAGAACAACTTCAGGAGCTGCTTGACAAAGGTTTTATCCGCCCCAGTCAATCACCATGGGGAGCTCCAGTGTTGTTCATTAAGAAGAAAGACAGATCTATACGGATGTGCATAGATTATAGAGCACTGAATAAAGTAACAGTTAAGAACAAGTACCCTCTTCCCAGAATAGATGATCTCTTTGATCAGCTAAGAGGGGCCACAATTTTCTCGAAGTTAGATTTGCGCTTGAGATATCACCAGCTGAAGGTTAAAGAAAGTGACATACCCAGAACATCATTCAGAACGAGATATGGTCACTATGAATTTGTAGTGATGCCATTTGGAGTGACCAATGCTCCAGCAGTCTTTATGGAACTAATGAATCATGTCTTTAGGGAATATCTAGATAAATTCATGATTGTGTTCATCGATGATATTCTGATATATTCACGAACTCTAGAGGACCATGCTACACACTTGAGAATAGTGCTGCAGATCCTTCAACAGAAACAGCTCTATGCAAAATTCTCAAAGTGTGAGTTCTGGTTAGACCAAGTAGCATTCCTGGGCCACGTCATCTCAAAAGAGGGCATCAAGGTAGATCCTGCCAAGATAAAGGCAATCAGCAACTGGTGTAGACCCAAAAATGCCAGAGAAATCAGAAGTTTCTTAGGTCTGGTAGGGTATTATAGAAAGTTCGTGGAGGACTTTTCTCGGATAGCCTCTCCACTTATAGCCCTGACCAGAAAGAACAAGAAGTTTGAGTGGTTAGATAAGTGCGAGCGCAGTTTTCTAGAGATAAAGAAAAGACTGACCAGTGCCCTCATTTTGACTGTTCCAGAGAGTGACAAGAATTTTGATATATACAGTGATGCTTCCAAGATGGGCCTTGGGGATGTACTCATGTAAAAGGGGAATGTTATAGCTTATGCTTCCAGACAACTCAAAGACTATGAGAAGAACTACCCCACTCATGATCTTGAGCTGGTAGCTGTGGTCTTTGCACTAAAACTCTGGCGACATTATTTGTATGGAGTTCAGTGCAGAATCTTCATAGACCATCAGAGTTTGAAATATTTCTTTACCCAGAAAGACTTAAACATGAGACAGCGTAGATGGCTAGAGTTGGTTAAAGATTATGACTGTGAAATTAACTACCACCCAGGTAAAGCTAACAAAGTAGCGGATGCACTAAGCCGAAAATCCATTGCACCCCTGATGTCCTTGTCATCATTAGCATTGCCACTGCAGAAGGAATTGTCAGACTTTAGAGTTAAAGTTATTTATGGTCAACTCTCTTCATTGACCTTAGAGGATATACAGAGAAAGCAAAGTGAGGATCCAGATATCCAAAAGATCTAGCAAGAGATACAAAAAGAAGAAAATTCAGAGTTTCGAGTCTCAGACAGTGGAATCCTCTATCTGGGAAGCCACCTTTGTGTCCCTAATGATGAGGAACTGAGAAAGAAGATTCTAGAAGAGGCTCATAGTACACCTTACTCCATGCATCTTGGTTCCACCAAGATGTATCAAGATGTGAAACAGAGATTCTGGTGGTCTGGACTCAAGAGAGATGTTGCTAAATATGTCAGTACTTGCCTGACTGGACTCAAGAGAGATGTAGCTAAATATGTCAGTACTTGCCTGACATGCCAAAGAGTCAAAGCGGAGCACCAGAGACCAGGAGGAGTCCTACAACCCCTTCCAATACCGGAGTAGAAGTGGGAGGAAATATCCATGGACTTTATAACGGGTCTTCCAAGAACCACTAATGGATATGATGCAATATGGGTGATAATGGACAGATTGACCAAGTCTGTCCATTTTCTAGCCATTAAAGTGTCCTACTCTATAGAGCAGTTGGCACAGCTATATGCTAAGGAAGTGATCTGACTTCATGGAGTTCCGAAATCTATCGTTTCTGATAGAGATGGGTGCTTCACCTCTCATTTTTGGGAGTGATGAGATTTGGCAAAAAGGGTAAGTTAAGTCCTCGCTACGTAGGACCCTACCTGATTATAGAGAGGATTGGGAAAATAACTTACAAGCTGGAGTTACCACAAGACATGTCAGCAATACACAATGTATTTTATGTCTCCACGCTAAAGAAGTGCAACCATGATCCTAGCCAAGTGATTCAACCTCAGTCAGTACAGATCCAGGAGTGCCACTAGTGAAGGCCATTTGGAAAAATCAGAAGCATGAGGAAACTACTTGGGAGCACGAGGACAGTATGAGACAGAAATATCCAGAATTATTCTAAGTTCGGGGATGAACTTTTTTATAAGGTATGGGGAATTGTAACACCATAAATTTCCTTATTCTAAGTTCTAAAAGTGCTTATAAATATTTAATAATGCTTTAGAAATATCCCAGCCTAGTTGCATTTCCTTTTTATTGTAACGACCCGCCCTTTGGCCTCTTGGGCGGCCCTTGCGGCGACCCACTGGCGACCATTTTGGACTCTAATGTAAGAACCGAGGCCTTAGAATGCTCAGGACTTTCCACCCCTTGGTTTTTGCCTCTTGAACTCTAGACCTCAGGGCTTAAGTACTGGGTTTATGATCCAGCGTAGTGAGAGGCTGGCAGCTGCTGGGATTCATAAACTCTAGTAGCTGCTAGATCAGAGAATCTCTGAGGCAAAATCCATCGCTGAGCTGTGGTGAAAGTCAACGACGCGGGCAGTCGACAGGTAAACATGTGGCATAAGCGGCCGAATTAGGGCACGACGCCGATGGCGATGAGAGGCCCAGCGAATCGTTAACAATACAATAAAAAGCACGCCTTTATATGTCAACGACTGGCCTCCAATACTGACTTACCACAGCATTATTTGGACCTCGATATGCCGAGTCGGCGCACCCTTTGTGAACAATGTCTCACTAGGACTTTCCACCTGGCCATTTTTGCCTCCCTAGGATTTGAACTCTAGACCTCCAAGCTTAAGTACTAGGTTTATGATCACGGTAGCCAGTCTTGGTTGCGAGGTTCGTAAACTCTAATACTAAGCACGGAGGTTTGGAGTTCGAATCTGAGAGGCAAAAAATCATCCAGTGAAATCCTAGTGAGTCAGATGCGACCAAGGGTCATCGGTCGGACGACATTGGAGGTCGCCAAATGGGCTTACACATATAAGCAGTCGTGGGGCAAGCACCTGCCTGCCAAAAGGTCGGTCAGATTAAAAGGTGACTTTATGTAACAACTTGACCCTTGGCCTCTTGGTCGGCCCTTGTGGCGGCACTTATGTCGTCGGCCCATTTGGCGACCTCTAATGTCGTTGGCCGTGCCGTTACTCACTAGGACTTTCCACCCCTAACAGTGGATTTTTACCTCCCCAGGATTCGAACTCTAGACCTCCAGGCTTAAGTACTAGAGTTTATGAATCCTGGTAGCCAAGTGAGCGGCGCTCACTTGGCTACCAGGATTCATAAACTCTACTACTTAGCCTGGAGATCTAAAGTTTGAATCTTGGGGAAGATAAAAATCCACTACCAGGGGTGGAAAGTCCTAGTGAGTAACGACACGGCTAAAGGGTCATCCGTCGACGACATGAGAGGTCGCCAAATGGGCCGACGACATAAGGGCCGCCAGTTGGGCCGACACAAGGGCTGCCCAAGAGGCCGAAGGGCCGGGCCGTTACACGAAGCCATCAACCTGAGTCACATGTGTATTATGCAAACCTGCACAACTCAAATACACATATCAAATATAAGGATGAATCTAACTTAAATCCTTTGCCCAAACACCAAAACACATGGTCGCATGGACCATTGGGATTGCTCCAACAACAGTTCCCTTGATGCTTCCTCATCTTACGTGGCAATCAATGAATGGAAGAACCATAATGGATTGCCAGAAAGCTCATCTTCACTTACTCAGGCAGGAAGAAGTAGAAAGACATGAAAGTAAATGACATGGAGATTCCCTTTAGATATCTATATAAACACTAGGAAAGGTAAAGTACAGGTAAGTTGGTCTTCTTATTCTCGCAAGTGAATGCAACTCTCCTATGCTAAGTTCTCTTTTTCCTCTTCTCTATTTCTTCTTTGTCTTCCTCTTCATTATCTTCTTTGGTGACTGACTTGAGTATCGGAGGGGTCATGCTAGTGAACTGCCCCAGGCTCTAATATGTGTTCTATCTTAGGGTGTCGAATCTCACAAGTTTGAAACCCGATCTAACTTTCTGAAGAGGAGCTCTAGCGAGCGGAAAAAAAAGCCATCAAATTAGCACCATCTGTAGGAAATTGCTACTAAAAACTATAATAACTCAATCGAGGAAAGTGACAATGGAGAATTTATTAGTATTAGCCCTAGTACCAATTATGAGATGATTATAAGGGGCTCCTTTTATATCATATTTCACTTATTAATAAAATGCAAAGTTGATTATTATATTTACTTCAGTTCAGTACTGAATGAATAAGTATAATAATTATTGGTGCAAGTTGCACCAGAATCAAACCTAAGTTTTGATGTTGTCAAAGGTTTAAGTTAAATCTTGTTATGATCTAACAAGTTGACAGAGTGTGCAGGATGTTTACTCAACCGGGAAAGACCTAGTTGGAGGCTAAGAAGGAGAAATCTTAGTAGATCGTGGAACCTAGGTGCAAGTCCAAGTAGGTCGAGGGGACCCGAAGCGTGGCAATGTGATCAAGAGGTCTGGAGGACCGAAAATCAAGGGAAAAGTCCTGGGGAGCCAATCAAGGCTGAGTGAAAAGTCCAAACTAGATCTGGAGGATCAAAGTTTGGTAGGTAGGTTAAGGTAAACAAACTGGAGGAGCGACAGTGAGGTTGGGTTCCCGAAGGGAACAACCTTAGGTCGCTGATCCAATAGAAGTAACAGGGAAGGTTTCCAAGTTGAGATCAAGACAGTTCTACTGCCTTTCATATTACTCTTGCTTTATAATATTATTGTTCTAACATCTGTTTTGTAGGAGATTTTTTGTCTTAATACTATTTTACAGGTCCGGCTAGATCGATCGACCGAACAGTAGTATCGGTCGACCGAACCAGGCAAAATCAGAACAACATTCAGCTTAGACCAGAACAGATCAGAGTCTGATCAAAGTTTGATTGGTCGACCGAACAGTAATATCGGTTGACTGATCCATGGTGACTCAGCACTGGCCAGCTCATTAGCATCGATCAGCAGGAAAAGGAAAAAGGCTGATCGGTCGACCGAACCAGAGGATCGGTCGCCCGATCCAATCAACATTAATACTGCATTTAATGAAGATCTCAGCAGATTTCAACGAATAGGGAAGGAACCAGTTCGGTCGACCGAAAAATGGGTTCGGTCAACCGAACCCTTAAAGTGCATTGATTGCCGGAGATCGAGCCAGCGCCAGACTCTAGCCAGGAAGGAAGGGAGCAAGTTCGATCGACCGAATAGAGGGATCGGTCGACCGAACGCCCAAGGAACCTATAAAATGAGGCTCGAAGTCTGAGGCCAGAACAACTCTTCTGATCATCTCAAAAGCTCTTCTTCGCATACGGATTGAGCTACACATCTTCAATAGCTTAGCAAGTCACTCCGTCCGGAAGTTCTGACCAAGCTACATCCTACGCATACTATTGTTGGTATATTTATTTTGTATTGCACTTAATTTTAAATAAGATAGTAGGGTTATTACTATCTTATACTTCTTGTATCTGTATGATCTGCTTCTTTCCGAAGGTTTCGGAAAGAAGAGTTATTGTGATTGCCCATCGGTGCGGTCAAGGACCGCGGGCCTTCGAGTAGGAGTCGAGCTAGGCTCCAAACGAAGTAAATGAACCTGTCTCCCTTTTTACTTTCTGCTACACGATTCTGATTTAAAAGTAAAAGAAAAGGTTTTAAAAGAAGTGATATTAACCCCCCCCCCCTCTATCGTTTGCATCCGATCTATCAATTGATATCAGAGCCTCGTCAGCTCTGAAATAACTTAACCATTTTTCAAAGTATTTTTAAAACTTTTCTTTTCTTCAATTTATTCTCTTTTAGAATATTTTTCTTATCCTTTCAAGCATTGCTAATCCCAAGACGAAAGTCTTGGAAATATTTTTCTTTTAATTTTTTTCTTGCAAGGATGTCGAACTCGTATCAAGAAGGATGTAGTACTGTCCGACCTCCACTATTCAAAGGAGAGAATTTCAGTTATTGGAATAATAGAATGGAGTGTTATTTGAAATATGACATCGAGCTCTGGTTCACAATCTTGAAAGTCTACACTCCCCCGACGAAAGATGGAACGCCTCTCCAACCTGAAGATTAGACTCCCCAATGATCAAGAAGGCGCAACTGAACTACAAGGTGATCAACACCATTCATTGTGGGCTTACAATGGAAGAATTGAATTGAATCAGTCCCTACGACAATGCTAAAGAATTGTGGGACTCTCTAGTCAAACTACATGAAGGAACTAACGACTCGAAGGTAAATAAATGGGACTTACTTTTTAATAATTTATTTAATATAAAAATGTTTCCCGGAGAGATGACCTCACAACTACACGCTCGACTGAAGGACATACTTAATGGCCTCCACCTAATAGGACATAATCTAGAAAATCACGACTCGATAAGGTACGCTTTAAATGCCTTTCCCAGGAATGCTTTGTGGGCATCAATTGTAGATGCGTACAAAGTCTCCAAGGATCTTTCAACTCTTAAGTTAGACGAGTTATTCTGTGAATTGGAATTACACAAACAGTCTAATATAAGCCATGTCGAGAAAGGTGTAGCTGTTGGAATGTATACTAAAAGCCTAGTTTTTTTGTATAAACATATATTTAGAAATAAGAATCACATTGGTCAAATATCTACACTTATTTGTTAAGTGTAGTTATTCAATTAATTTATATTATAGATAACATGGTGTGTGGTGTCACACACTGAAGATCATGTTATAAATTATAAACAGACACTCACGACTAAGATGGAAAGGAACAAACCATTGGAATAGTCGTAGTGTAATTAGGTAATAGTTTATCTTGACTAATAAATTACAATAGTACACTCTAAGTGTATTGAGTAGGACCATTTTAGGTAAGTTCTTTTTATACTAACTTAATAAAAGAACTAGACCTTAGTTATTATGGAAGTGTGCGCTCTTAATCCTAATATAATAATAAGAACATATGTTTAGTATTTATTTCTTTAACTTATCAAAGGGTGAGATTTAGCTCGATAAATCAATAGACCCGATAAGTTGGGAAATGATATTACTTATAGTGTGTGTTATTGATTATAGAAGGAAACTGTGCTCTAGTTATCTAGGTTGAGAATGTCCCCAAGAGGAGCTCATAAGGATTTTCATGTTAAACGCTGCAGGTGGACTTAGTCCGACATGACGATAAGGTTGAGTGGTACTACTCTTGGACTAAGACATTACTTAAAGTGAGTTGTCAGTAACTCAATTAAATTAATGGACATTCGTTATCTTAAACACAGGGAGACTAACACACTCATGATAAGAAGGAGCCCATAATGTAATTTGGGATTGGTGCGGTAGTGCAATAATAACTTTCTAGTGGAATGAGTTATTATTGATGAACTTGAGTTGTGTGTTCGGGGCGAACACGGGATACTCAAGCTCATCAGAAGGCCAAAACTAATTTCTCCTCTAGGTCCCTATCGTAGCCTCATTAATGCCTTAAATCCACTCATGAAAAATCTCATCTTGGTGTCCAAGAGAGGGCCGACCACTTCCTTCTCAATGGGGGCCGGCTCCTTGCTTGGTGCCCAAGTAAGAAGGGGCCGACCACAATATTCAAATTATAAGGGGGTGTTTTGAATTTTTAAAATCTTCTCTTTGTAGATATCTATAAGTTTTAAAAGAGAGATTTTAAAATATAAAACTTTTCTTATTTGAATTAGGCCACATGGTTTAAGAGAAAGTTTAAAAGTTTTAAAACTTTCCCTTTTTAACCATCCTCATGATTTTTAGAAAAAAGGAAGAGAAGTTTTAAATTTGAAATTTTTAAATTTTGAAACCATGTTTAAAAAGGAAATTTTAGAAGAGAATTTTTAAATTTTAAAACTTGGTTTTAATTTTTAAAACGTTTCTTTTTTAACATTCACTTTAGGAAATTAAAAGAGAGCTTGTAAAATTTTATAAGAGTTTTTTCTTTGCTTATAAAATTTTTACAAAGTAGTTTCTTTCCTTTTAAAGGAGTCGGCCACCCTTGCTTGGTGCCCAAGCAAGGGGCCAGCCAATCAAATGAAATCATCCAATCAATGATTTGGTGATTGATTCAATCAAGCGGAAAGAAAAGGAAAAATAAAAGGGGAAAAGGAAAAACAAGAGGAAGATTTTAATTTTTGTAAAAAGTCTTTCCTTATTTGCCTTGGGCAAGTATTATAAAAAAAGGGGAGGAGAGGCCTCATGAGCAATCTATTATTTTCTTTCTTCTCTCTAGTCTTCTCCAAAGGGCCGACCCTTGCTTCTCTTCATGCTAGGGCCGGCCACCTCTTGTGGATACTTGGTGTGGCCAGATACAAAGAGAAGGAGAAGAAGAGAAGAAGTAGGGATTGCATCATCTCTTGTTCGCTCGCTTGTGCTCTCCCTTTTATGGTCGGATCTCTCCCCTTCCCTTCCCTTTGCTCTCTTTGTTCCTTGATGGTGGTGGTGGCCGGATTTTAGAAAAGGAGGAAGAAGGCTTTGGGTGGTGTTCATCTTGGAGGATCATCACCCACATGACATCCAAGAGGAGGCGAGGAATACGGCAAAAGATCTCAAGGTTATTAGCATACGAGGAAAAGGTATAACTAGTAGTTGTTTTCCGCATCATGCTAGTTATTTTGCTTTGTATGAATTACAAACACAAGAGGCATATGATTCTAGAGTTTTTGGATTTGTTTCGAAGTTGTGTTTTTGTTTGTTTTTCTAATTTGTGATTCGATTGTTCCTTTTGGTTAAACCTAGAGTTATATAAGGAAATTAAATATTAGCTTTCCTTAAAAGACTTTATCTAGGCGGTGGTGGATGATCCCATACCCAAGAAGGACTAGTGCCTCGCCATGCAGTCCTGGAAGTTAATTTTGGAAATTAATATTTAATTGAATTTATAACGTAGGTGGATTTGGATCAATAGTGTTAAGTTCCGCTTGCGATCAAAGTCTAAACCATTAAGAACAGATAAGTTAAATTTGGAATAAATAATGTTAAGTTCCGTTTGCGATTCCTAATTTAATTTCTAAAGAACACAATAGGTTGTTTAGGAAAGATTCGACACTTGTACAAAATTTTTGTACGGTAGAATCGGTACGATCTTCCTAGGACCAACCAACAGTAGCTTTGTATGCAGGTTCAAGCAAGGAGACAAAATCAAAAACCAAGACCGAGTCTGAAGGCGAGTTAAACTCTGACTCAACAAATGAAGAAGAGTTGGTCAACATGGTGCGGAAACTTCTGACGAAGAAGAACTTCAGAAAACATGCCAAAAAGATACCGCTCAACCAGGCCCAAAACAAATCAGAAGTGATTTGTTACGGGTGCAACAAAAAGGGACATGTCAAAATCGATTGCCCAAACCGGAAGGAAGAAAAGCCCAAATCGACAAGACGAAAGAAGGCTCTTCAAGCAACTTGGGATGAGACATCTTCCGACGAATCCGACATGGAGCAAACGAAGCACTCGAGCCATCTTGCATTTATGGCAAGAAATGAAGTTTCCGACTCCGAGTCCGATGAAGAGTACAAATCCGAGATTGACCTCGACTCCGACGGAAGCCACGGATCTGTAGATCCAAATATGGTAACGATTTATTCTAAATCTAATTTGCTTAAAGTAGTTAAGTGTTTGTTTAAAAAGTTATTAAAATCGAAAAAACAAAATAACTTGTTACTTTAGGAAATATACCACCTTAAGCAACAAGGTAACTTGAGTGACTCGACTAACCAAGTTCAAGTCGGAACTTCAACTCAAGTTGAAAAACTTGAGGAAGAAAATTCTGACTTGAAAGGACAAGTCGAACGACTCAAGAAAATGTTGGAAAGGTTCGAACTCGGATCCAAGTGTCTAAATATGGTACTTGGGTCACAACGAGCCGTGTATAACAAATCAGGACTTGGCTATAACCCTAAGCAAACAAACAAATCATATTTGTCTTTAATTAGTCAAAAAGTTAGAAATGAAGTCCAAGCATGGGTCTAAACAAAACACTTAATCAAACCAATTAAACCAAACCTCTACTTAATCCCTAAGAGTCAAATTCATTACTTAGATAGACCTTATCTAAGCTATGACTCAGGGGGAGCAAGTAGAAAAATAATACAACTAACTTGATTAACCAAACTCATACACTTAGGATTAGGTCTTTTTTCTGCTTTAGAATGGTTAGATGAAAAAAGTTTACCAAACCCTACAACATAGCATCGGAATGGATTGGGATAATAGTACGTCAAAGAAACTTTGTCGAAGGCATGTCTAGGTTGAATATGGAATTCTACCTGGTGCACTAGACTTAGTGGATCTGACCGAAGCTACCCCAATCAAATATGGGCTAGTTAGACAAAAATTTAGTATTAAATTTTTTGAGCAGGAAAAGTTTGGAAAGTCTTCAGCAAGTGGTCCATCGTTGATACACAAGAAGGTCATAAGCCTCACCACTGAACTGAAAGTTTATCCTTAGGAAGCCTGCTTGATTAACCGAAAGCTAAGTTTGAATCTAACATGAGTTCAATAATCTTTTTCAAACCTAACCTAATTTCAAACCTAATTATTTAATTTTTTTTAAAATTAATTTAAAATTTCATTAAAAAATATTTTTAAACTAATTAAAAATTACTTTAAAACTTATTTAAAAACTAATTAAAAATTAATCTAAAACTTAATTTAAAACTTAATTAAAAATTATTTTAAAAATTAATATAAAACTGAATTAAAACTTAATTTAAAACTTAATTAAAAATTAATTTAAAACTAAATTAAAACTTAATTAAAAATTATTTTAAAACTAATTACAATTTAATATAAAACTAATTAAAACTTAATTTAAAACTTAATTAAAAATCACTTTAAACTAATTAAAAATTACTTTAAAACTTATTTAAAATTAATTTAAAACTTAATTAAAAATTATTTTAAAACTAATTAAAAATTATTTTAAAACTAATTAAAATTTATTTAAAACTAATTAAAAATTACTTTCAAACTTAATTAAAAATTATTTTAAAACTAATTAAAAATTACGTTAAAACTTATTTAAAAATTATTTTTAAAACTTAATTAAAAATTAATTTAAAACTTATTTAAAAATTAATTTAAAACTTAATTAAAAATTAATTTAAAACTAATTAAAAATTACTTTAAAACTTAATTAAAAATTAATTTAAAACTTAATTTAAAATTAATTTAAAACTTAATTAAAAATTAATTTAAAACTTAATTAAAAATTAATTTAAAACTAACTAAAAATTACTTTAAAACTTATTTAAAATTAATTTAAAACTTAACTAAAAATTAATTTAAAACTAATTAAAAATTATTTTAAAACTTATTTAAAAATTATTTTACAAACTTAATTAAAATTAATTTAAAACTTTAATTAAAATTATTTTAAAACTTATTTAAAAATTATTTTAAAAACTTAATTAAAATTAGTTTAAAAATTAATTAAAATTATTTTAAAACTTATTTAAAAATTATTTTAAAACTTAATTAAAAATTATTTTAAAACTTATTTAAAAATTAATTAAAACTTATTTAAAATTTTTAAAACTTAATTAAAACTTAATTAAAACATATTTTAAAACTTATTTAAAATCTTTAAAACTTAATTTAAAATTTATTTTAAAACTTAATTAAAAGTTATTTTAAAACTTAAATTAAAAATTATTTTAAAACTTATTTAAAAATTATTTTAAAACTTAATTAAAAAAAAAGAGGTTCCGTCGACCGAAAAATCTATCGGTCGATCGAACCTTTGTTGAACCGGTCAATGTTAATCAATTATTCGGTCGACCGAATAGGTTAATCAGTCGACCGGACCAATAAATTCTTATCCGTTCATCCACTCTGCACCTACCCTATATCTGTGCTGAAATTAATATATTGGTTGACCGAACGTATGTCCGGTCAACCGAACGTTGGCTCTTGGGTTAAAAAGGACTAGGATTTAAAGGGATCGGTCGACCGAACCCTTTAACGGTCGACCGATCAACCTCTATAAATACAGAGTCGGGCAAACCGCAAGCCTCATCCCTCAATCTCTTCCTCTTTATCTTCCTTAGAAGTTCTTTGACGGTTCTAGTACACCCGACAATGCCTCAGTACTCTCCATTATTCCTCTCTTAATTAATTTTCATGTTGCTAAATTATATATTTTTTTATATAGTGAAAAAAGTAGAGCAATTGCGCAAAGAGAGGCTAGCTCTCTTAATCCCAGTCAGGACCCTAGGTTTTCTTCTGAGGAGTTAAGGCAATCTTTTCCAAATAAAAATTTAAGGTGATAGGTACTCGATGTCTTAACATTCAATTCTATCAAACCTTTTGTCCTGAAGCCATAGATATCACGCAACACTATCAACTTGATAGCATTATCTTTTGTAGGCATGCATACAATCCTATTCTCTGTTCCAAATTTTATCACAACTTGTGCGAGCTTGACCCTCATCACTATAGGACTAGGGTCGCCACTAGAGAGATGCTCTTTGATCTAGATATGTTTCTTCAATTTTTACGGATACAACTCTCAGTTAACCGTATCTTTTTTAGTTCTTCTCTTCCAAATCCATTACCTGCTCCGTTTGCACATTTTACTCTTGATCTTATGTATGCCGACTTCTTTGAGGGACCACGTCTTAAAAAGATGTCTACTGTACCCCTTAGTCTGAGAGACAATGCTTTTTATAAGATGGTTATTTCCTGCATTCATCGCTTGTCATCTAGAGATCAGGGTGTTTTACGACTAGTTCATCTTTTTCTGATGTATGCATTACGACATAAACTAGATTTTGACTTAGGTTACTGGGTGTTTCGATCCATTATCTATTATACGGGGTACGACACCTCGAAAAAAGTTCATATGATCTAGTGTCATGTTCTTACTACCTATATTGCTTCTTTGGGTGTGGGAGTTCATCGGGGTGAGTTGATTGAGTTATCAAATGTTGATCTTGTCGGAGTTAGGCAGTTGTCCTTGGCTGGGATTAAGACTAGCGCCGAGGGTCTGGTGTATAAACGATCTCATCCATACTACGTACCACCGGCTGTTGAAGAACCCATTGCTGAAGATGATCCGGTCCTAGCTACTATGCCTCCTTTGGTGTTTATTGATCCAAGATTTGCCATGACGCCTTACTTTGATTTTCCTCAGAGCAGTTCATATGCTCCGCCTCCTCCGCCTAGCGACTTTTTTACCCATCTTTGTGATGATATTTTTAGTCGATTTAACTCCTTAGAGACAAAGATGGATGATCAGTACAACTCTCTTCAGGGACAAATTGTAGATTTTCGTTAAGAGATGATGGATCATACTGATGCTTTAGAGAAGGAGCAGCGGAGATGTTTGACTATTTTCGAGATGATGAGGATGAGGAGGAGTGATTTTAGGATTTAATGCTTATGACTTATTGTATCTATTGACTTGAATTATGACTAAGTTTAATCTTAAGTACTTTTTAGTTATTAATGCCTTTTGGTAAATTTTATAGAATAGGTTTTTTCTTTTTAAAAATGATTACCTAGTTTATTTTTCAAAATTATTTTTGTAAAAATCCCTCCTTCAAAATTTTGGTTTTCAAAACTCTTTCAAAATATTTTAATTTTCTAGAGTAGCCTAGGTTATACCGTAGAACTGTATGTTCCTATAGTTCTAGGAGCTAGTATCTCACAAGCACAGTATAATCTCTTGTTTGATAACTTAGAATGGGTGAGATACTTAGGACCTAACCCTAGATTTCAGATGCTTATGTCAGTGCATCGTTATAAATCTGGGTTTTAAACAACACACATGAATCAATTTGGGTTAACTAGCTAGTAAAAACCTAGTTAGTATTAAATACTCAAATTGACCAACCTAAGTCAATTGCTACTATCTTATGGTAGTTAGCTTTGTACAAAGGTTGGACATTTCATCATAAGGGCATTTTTCCTTAGTCTTTTTACCCATGCTTAGACTTTTAGGTTGACATCAATTCTAGGGGGAGTCTTGAACTATATTTCAAAATTCATTCTTTAAATCATTTTTGAAAAACTTTTTAACTTCGTTAAAATTTTTCCTATTTTTATTTCAAAATTTTTGAAAATCCTAATTTTTCAAAATTTTCAAAATATGTCTAATTTTGTGGAATTTTTTCACATTGTGTTTTTCAAAAGTAATTTCTCTATGCTAAGCTCAACTTTTGAGTTCGAACCTTTTTTTAAAAAACTTTTTCTTTCTTTACACTTAATAGATTTCTAGATTTATAAAAGTGTTCAAAATTATCTAAAACCTTTTTATAGTAAGTAAATTTTTAGATTTTTAAAAGTGTTCAAAATTATTATCTTTGTTTAAATAAAAACTCTGTAAAACTTTTCAAACTTGGTAAGATTATTCTCAAATTTTGTAGACTTTTAAAATTTTAATGGATTGTTGGTTTTCTTTTACAAACAAAAGGTTAACTCTCTTAGCTAAACCTTTTATAGTGTTAAACTTTTTCCAAGTTTCAAACTTTTAGGTTTTCTTAATTCAATCTTACTTATACTTGGTTTTTGAATCTTACCCTATTTTTTGATGTGTGTCAAAGGAGGAGAGATAGTGAATTTAGGGGGAGTTGTTTAACTCAAGGGGAGAGTTAAAATTAAAAGTGCTTGTTTATTTACTTATTGCATATTTTAACTTAACTTTGAATCTGTAACGACCCAATTTTCCCTATTCCAAGTTCTAAAAATCCTTATTAATACTTAGAAATGCTATAGAAATATTCTAGAGATTTTTAGACTATTTTTACGCAACTTTTGGAAGTCATTTGATATTTTTACAAAACGAAAGAAGTTTTGATAAAAATAATGTCCAAGCCAAGATTCGAACAGGAAACCTTGGGTTATGTAGAGATTCACTTAACCAATAGACCAGCCGAACTTTTCTTAACTAAACCAATATCGTAATATAGTTAAGTTATAATGAGAACCCAAAGATAAACCTAGTTATAAAAGGATTAGGTTTTTGTTTTCTTTCTCCCGAAAACCTATCTGTCCTTCTCCCACTTTCTTCTTCCCGCGATGGCGCTGTTCCCCCCTTCTTCGAGTGATTCTTCTCAGGCGAAAGCGCAGCCAAGGCTAGGGCTCCTCCTCTCAGGCGACGACAGCGGAGAAGCAAGGTCATCCCGTCGAGGAGGGTGCGCGGACACGAGGAGAACGCCGAGATCGTGAGCTCCTCCGAACCCTAGAAGCAATTTTTTCGACTGTGAGTTCAAGAACAGCAAGGTAAGTCGCTACTCACCTGTGGTAGGAGTAGTTCTGAACATGTGTTCCCATTCCTTGCTTCCTGTAGCATGTTTCAAAGAACTTGGTCTGATCCAAAGTCCGAACCCTAGGATTATACAGAATAGGCGCAGCATGATTCAAGTAGTTGATTTTTTTTCCAGTGTGGATTTCCCCTTGATAGTTCTGAGCATGAAAGGGGCCTTAGTTCATGGGTGTAGTTCAGATTCCCTTTGAAATTTTGCTTACTTGCACAGCATGTTAAGTAGTTGTAATTGTTTGATTTTCACAGCATGTTTATGTACTTGACTTTCACTGTGTTCTGTAAGAAATTGGAGGTGCTTCACTTCCACAAGCCTCTTAAAGCATGCCGCCTTAAGTTCTTTGCTGACGAACTGCTTCATCTTTGACGTTACAGTTTTGAGTTCTTGTTGTTTCCAGGAGCATGAATAGCTCTTAGTTTATTTCGGGATTTCTATACACATGCAATTGTGAGAATTACTGGTACTTGCTGATTATGGTAGTATAAACATGGATGAATACATGCTGTAGGTTTTAAAGGTGTTCCTTGAAGCATGGAAACTTAATAGCATGAGTAGGCAGTTTAGATATTTCTGTTGTAGTTTCAGCATGTAGTTTTGTAATCTTCCTGTTACTACCGTAAGCATGAATGACATACATACCGTGAACAGCAGTTTAGGTTTTCCCTTGCTAACTTTATGCTAGCATATCAGTTTAGTTTTTGGTGCTATTTCTTGATGATGAACAGCTATTAAGCTTATTTTGTAGTTGGATTGGCTTTGCTTTATTTTTATAGCATGCTCAGTTAGTTGCAATTCTCTACTTGTTAGATATACTTACAGGGTTCTAGTAAGCTCTATTAGGGGATTATGAGAAGTTATGAGTAGAGAAAAAGACTAAGGTCTAGTTAGAAAAGATAACAAGTAATTTAAAGTAAGAGGCTAGTACCCGACTTTCGAGGTTGTTGTTAAACAAATCCAGGTGACCAATTCCAAGGTCTTGGCCTTAGTAAGACCAAGGTCTTTTCCCTCATAAGACTGGAGGCTCGCTACCTCAGTCTCTATTAGAGAGCGCGCATTTGGTACTAAGCCTGGGCCCATGAAAGAGAAGAAGAAAGTTAAATATTAATTTCAAATATAAGGCTATAAGTAAATGAAACAAGTATCACCTATGTTTAGAACAAGCAAAGTTTAGCTCTTATAATTCTAAGCATACAGTATTGGTTTTCATTTGTTTTCCTTATGAGTTTATTGAGCATGATTAGCTTTATTTCCAGCATGCAGATTTATTTTTGTATATCATGAGTATGTAGATTATTTAGTGCTTTACTATTAGAAGAGCATAAGTAGCTTTACATGTTTAGCATTTCAGTTTGTTATGATTCTTTTACTATTAGAAGAGCATGAGTAGCTTACCTGTTTAGCATTTCAGCCTATTTGATTCCTTTACTATTATATGAGCATGAGTAGTTTTCAGTAAGCATTCAGTTAGTTTATGTTATAGATATATGTACATGCATATCAAGATTTTGTGAGTTAGATAGCGCTTACTAAGCAATTTTGCTTATAGATTGCATTTCCTCTTACTACAGATAAAGGAAAGGAAAGGATATAGTAAAGGAAGGCGACAAGGAGGTGTTCGATGATGTGTGATGCCAGGACTATGGGATAGATCTGGGGATTTGCCAAGAATTTATTAAGACTGTTTTCGTCAAATTATTAAAAGAATTTAGAACTTGTACATGCTATTCTATCGATCATTTTATCGTGCTTTGCAAGAGTTGATTATTTTAGTTATATATGAACTGCGTGGTTGTTTGATATATGTTCCATCCGCCTATGGATGAAGTATACTATGTATGTATCTCATTTTATGGTCACCGGTACAGAGGAGATGCTGTCAAAATTTTTTGGTAGAGACTCCTCATGGTTTCGATCATACCGGTTAAGTAGAGTTAGTAGTTAAGTAACGGTCATCCTTTGAGAGTAGTATAGTAAGAAGGGTGGTCATTACAGTCACTTGGCTACCAGGATTCATAAACTCTACTACTTAGCCTGGAGGTCTAGAGTTTGAATCCTGGGGGAGGCAAAAAACCACTGCCAGGGGTGGAAAGTCCTAGTGAGTAACGACACGGTCAAAGGGTCGTCGGTCGACTACATGAGAGGTCGCCAAATGGACTGACGACATAAGGGCCACCAGTTGGGCCACCACAAGGGCCGTCCAAGAGGCCAAAGGGCTGGGTCGTTATAATAAAAAGGCACCTTTTATTGTAACGACTCGCCCCTTTGGCCTCTTGGGCGGCCCTTGCGGCGGCCCACTGGCGGCCCCTTATGTCGTCAGTCCATTTGGTGACCTCTAATGTCGTCGACCGACGACTCTTCCACCCCTGGCCAGTGGATTTTTTTCCTTTCCCAGGATTCGAACTCTAGACCTCCAGGCTTAAGTACTAGAGTTTATGAATCCTGGTAACCAAGTGAGCGCCGCTCACTTGGCTACAAGGATTTATAAACTCTAGTACTTAAGCCTGGAGGTCTAGAGTTCGAATCCTGGGGAAGACAAAAAATCCACTGGCCAGGGGTGGAAAGTCCTAGTGAGTAACGGAACGGCCAAGGGTCGTCGGTCGACGACATTAGAGGTCGCCAAATGGGCCGACGGCATAAGGGGCCGCCAGTGGGCAGCCGCAAGGGTTGCCCAAGATGTCAAAGGGCCGGGTCGTTACAGAACCTTGGTTGCCAAACATCAAAAAGGGGAACATTATTGGTGCAAGTTGCACCAGAATCAAACCTAAGTTTTGATGTTGTCAAACGTTCAAGTTAAGTCTTGTTATGATCTAACAAGTTGACTGAGTGTGCAAGATGTTTACTCAACCGGGAAAGACTTAGTTGGAGGCTAGGCAGGAGAAATCTTAGTAGATTGTGGAACCCAGGTGCAAGTCCAAGTAGGTCGAGTGGACCCGAATCTTGGCAGTGTGATCGAGAGGTCAGGAGGACCGAAAATCAAGAGAAAAGTCCTGGGGAGCCGATCAAGGCTAAGTGAAAAGTCCAAACTAGATCTGGAGGATCAAAGTTTGGCAGGTAGGTTGAGTTAAACAAACTGGCGGAGCGACAGTGAGGTCGGGTTCCCGAAGGGAACAACCTTAGGTCCCTGATCCAACTGAAGAAACCGGGAAGGTTTCCAAGTTGAGATCAAGGCAGTTCTACTGTCTTTCATATTACTCTTGCTTTATAATATTATTGTTCTAACATCTATTTTGTAGGAGATTTTTTTGTCTTAATATTGTTTTGTAGGTTCGGCTAGATCAGTCGACCGAACCAGGCAAAATCAAAACAGTATTCAGATTAGACCAGAACATATCAGAGTTCGATCAAAGTTTGATCGGTCGACCAAACAGTAATATCGATCGACCGATCCATGGTGACTCAGCACTGGCCAGCTCATTAGCACCGATCAACAGGAAAAGTAAAAAGGCTGATTAGTCAACCGAACCGGAGGACTGGTCGACCGATCCAATCTGTAACGACCCGCCTTCTACTAACTAAGCTGTAAGGCCGATTGTCACATTATGTTGTGCTAACTAATCCATGACCATCATTAAATCTAAGTGCGGAAGCTGTACTAATTAAAATCTTACTAAACTATTAACATTTCTTTACTCTATATGTGCTATGAGGTGTAATCTAAGCTATTCATATCATGTTTTACATCCCCCATGGTCAAGGAACTGAAATAAACGTTTTCCAGCTGTTATCAGGCTTCCCAATCGATCCACGGATCGATTGGAATGGTTGAATCGATCCAGTGATCGATTCAGCCGGCTACTGTATGCGGGACTTGAGTTGGATTGATCTAGTGATCGATCCAGCACGCTACTGTGCTTGGGGCGATATTCTGGATCGATCGGCTGATCGATCCAGTATGGTCAATCGATCCAGCGATCGATCCCAGAGCTCTCTGTTCGTGACAGAAATTGCTGGATCGATCGGCAGATCGATCCAGAAGCCTACTGTTCGCGGAACAAATTGCCCAATCGATTAGCTGATCGATTGGGAACCCCCAATCGATCCACCGATCGATTGGGGTTTCTGATTTTGCAGCTAAACTATGATTTCAGCACTGTTTCGTGCCTCAATCACATTACAAATTCTAAAATGTCTAGAAAACATTCTAATAACAATTAGCTAGCATTCTAAACAGGTTTACTAACAATCTAAGCAGAGTTTCTATTACTCTGTGCATGCAAACACTTAAATAAGCAAAAGTAGCGTAATAAGAAATGCTAAGTTCATAAATGTTCAAAACAAGGTTCCCTGCGATTCCCTAAGATCTTTATTCCAAGTTCCATCCACACACATCTTCATCGCATTGCCCTCCAGCCTCCGCTAGTCCATCTTTCCTTTACCTTTATCTACAGTATAAGGAAAAAGTATCTGTAAGCTTTCGCTTAGTAAGAAACCATCTACCTCACTAAAACATGCAATCGATGCAAATCATGCTTTGAAAACATGCTATTTAAAACATGTACTGATTGAACTAAAACATGGCATGCTATCATACAATACATAGCAATCAAAAGCTAGTCATGGCATACTATCATCTAAGCATGTGTAACATGAACTGAACATAGAGCTATCATACATAATCATAAGAGTGAGCTGAGCTGAAGCATGAACTGAGCTAAACTAAACTAAGCTAGTACTGAATGTAAACCGTATACACAACTGATTTGTGAGAGTTTAAAAACTATACATATAATAGATGAAAATATATAATCATGCTGCTAATGGGACTGGCAATTGTACGTGCTTTGCGCGCATCCCTAACTCGACCCGGGTTTGCAAGTCCCGAATTTAGTAGGGCTACTAGGTTATCTGAACCTAGGGACGACTGTGGGAGCCCAACCCAATGGATATCTAATCCAGTACAGTGCCACTGAAAAGTAAAATACTGAACATAAGCTAATAAATTCTTGTCTTGCTTTTACTAGGTTGTCTAAACCTAGAACTAGGTTATCTAAACCTAGAGGTGACTGTGGGAGTCCACCCATTGGACATCTAATCCTGTAAAAGCTGGAGCAAGACTAAATAAGCTATAAAATGCTTCTATTGCATTTATCTAAGTTACTAAAATGCCTAAGTTGCATTTTTCTGTGCTAAATATTTAATCGGACACTTGGTATGCGCTAATTCGCATCCTTTGTGTCGATAGTCTACATATTACTAAACTAAGACATGAAATTCACACGAAAGCTACTTATACTACAGGTGAGGGGTTTCTTACCTCCTGTTCGGATTTTCTTACGATTCTAATCGCTAGATCTCCGGAGGAGACGATCCTTTCGATGATCTTCTCGCGTCTACGCGTTCCTCTCGCGAAGGGGAGCGTCCTCGTATCGAAGTCGTCGCCGGGAGGTGCCCTTGGAACCCTTGGGACGGAACCCTAGCTTCCTTGTGGTTGGCGCCGAGAGAGGAAGAAAAGGGAGAGGGGTCGGCGGGATTAGGTTGAGGAATGGAGAAGTCTCGTTAAAAAAATTATCTCCTCACTAATTAATTCCCTATTTATATCAAGTGGTAATCTCGGCCCAACTTGAATATAAATTTAATTGTTTCCCTTTCCTTTCAGCACGACCCTGCTTGGTTCACTTGGTTACTAAGGTTCACCATAAGTCATAGGACCCATAGGTCTCGGGTTCAATTCCTGCTGAAGCTATTTTCGTTTTCTATTTATTTTTGCTACTTTCGCTACTCTAAAAATTCCATAAAAATATTCCAAAATTCCATAAAAATCATAGAATATTTCTAAAATAATTTTGAGAGTTTTCAGCCGTTACACAATCAACATTAATACTGCATTTAATGAACATCTCAGCAGATTTCGACGAATAGGGAAGGAACCAGTTTGGTCGACCGGAAAATGGGTTCGGTTGACCGAACTCTTAAAGAGCATTGATTGTCGGAGATCGAGCCAGCGTCAGACTCCAGCCAGGAAGGAAGGGAGTGGGTTCGGTCGACCGAACTGAGGGATCAGTCGACCGAACACCCAAGGCACCTATAAAATGAGGCTCGAAATCTGAGTCCAGAACAACTCTTCTGATCATCTCAAAAGCTCTTCTTCGCGTACGGATTGTGCTACACATCTTCAACAGCTCAACAAGTCACTCCATCCGGAAGTTCCAACCAAGCTACATCCTACGCATACTATTGTCGGTATATTTATTTTGTATTACACTTAATTTTAAATAAGATAGTAGGGCTGTTACTATCTTATAATTCTTGTATCTATATGATCTGCTTCTTTCCGAAGGTTTCAGAAAGAAGAATTATAGTGATTGCCCATCGGTGAGGTTAAGGACCGCGGGCCGTCGAGTAGGAGTCGAGCTAGGCTCCGAACGAAGTAAATGAACCTGTCTCCCTTTTTACTTTCCGCTGCATGATTCTGATTTAAAAGTAAAAGAAAAGGTTTTAAAAGAAGTGATATTCAGCCCCCCTCTATCGTTCGCATCCGATCTATCAATAATGTCTTAGGGTAGTAGGTTATAGACTACAATATATCAATTGGTTGAATTGATAGTGGAATGTTGTGGATATATAGAACACTACTCTTAACTATTCTAGTCAAGCATTAATATGCAAGGATAATATTAATGCATTGAGACTAGTATGTAGGTCAACGGATGACTTAATCTCACAAGTAGTGGATATGAGATATCAGGTTAACACATGGATATATATTAGAGAATATATACTGAATGACCGACCATGAGAATATTTCATGGATCGTTATATGAGTGTCATAAACATTCTTATGTGACTATTGGTATGAATAGTCCTTAGACCTGAAGTCACTACGGTTCCCTATATAAAGAGTTATATACTTTAGTATCGACAAACATCACCTGTAACAGGGTGGACCATAAAGTCGATCACTGGGTATACAATAAGTTATACGGAGGAATGTGAGTCATGTAGATGGGATATATCCCTTCCATATGACGGAAGCGTTATCTGTGGACCCCTTGATTAGTAGGACACAAGAATACATGGCCATGCTTAAATGAGTCAATATATGATATTGAGCTTATTTGATTGAGTGTATCTACTTAGAGATCAAGAAACACAAATATTGATAAGAGGATGACATGGTCTATGCTTCATTGATTAATCTAGATATCAAGGATATAAGAATTGAGTCATACAAGATAATAGACACGGAAATGTTGGGTTAGATCTCGACATTCTCATCACTTGGGTAGCAATGATGCATTGCTAGATACATTGCCAACGTTACGAGAGCCTATTGGGTCACACACAAAGAATACATTGATTTGGAGATAGATTATATGGTTAAGTATAATATGAATTGAGTTACACTCGAATGAATTCAAATTAGACTCATTGAGCAATGGGTTAGACTCATTGGTTTATTAGGTTAATGGCTTATTGAATTAATGGTTAATCCAATATACTAAATCCAACACATTAAGATTAATGAACATTAATAGAGATTAATACATCATTAATCAAAAGGAAGATTGAGAGACAGACACATTTTTGTATTCATTGGATGAGTACAAAAGTCATTTGTAAAAGTAACATTTTTGGTAAAGTAATCTTTTGGTGAAGTAACCTATTTGGTAAAGTAACCCTTTTTTGAAGTCATCTCATATAGATGAAGTGACATTTTGGGTGATGGTAATCTTCTTGGTTTTTGCTCTTCTTCCTCTTCTTCTCTTGGACAAAAATAACCTTGTATAGTTGCTAGCACAACAAAGGTTGTTTCTTCTCCAAGTCATGAGTTCGTGAGATGGATGGAGAACGTGTTCGTGTGGATACAGCAGAGGCATGGACGTGTTGATAACACTAAGATCTATATTCTAAAGAAACGTTGCTCTTGGGATTGCGAAGGCTATGCACCAAAGGTATAAACTCCCTTCATTAAACTTAGTATGTGGTTTTCCTTTGAATGGATCTTCTGGAAAGAACTTGTTTTTCCATTGCGCTTTCTGCGTGTTTAGCGCTATAGTGTTAGGATGTATACTAAAAGCCTAGTTTTTTGTATGAATATTTATTGAATGAACATTTATTTTGTAATAAGAATCACATTGGTCGAATGTCTGCATTTAGTCAAATGCAGTTGTCCATTTAATTTATATTGTAGATAACATGGTGTGTGGTGTCACACAGAAGATCATGTTATCAGTTCCTTATAAATTATAAATAGCAGCTCACAACCAAGATGGATTGGGACAAACCATTGGAATGGTTGTAGTGTAATTTGGTACTACTTTATCTTGACTATAAAATTACACTAGTACACTATGTGTGTATTGAGCAGGACCATTTGATGTTGTTCCTTTTAAATTGACTGTATAAAAGAACATAACCTCTATTATTATGGATGTGCATACTCTTAATCCCGATATAATAACAAGCACATATACTTAGTATTTATTTCTTTAATTTATCAATGGGTGAGATTTATTCGTTAAATCAATAGGTCCGATAAGTTGGGAAATAATATTATTTATATGGTGTATTGTTGATTATAGAAGGAAACTGTGTCCTAGTAATCTAGGTTGATGATGTACCCTTGAGGAGCTCATAAGGATTGTCATGTAAACGCTGCAGGTGGACCTAGTCTGACATGACAATGAAGTTGAGTGGTACTACTCTTGGAGCTAGATATTAATTAAGTGAGTTGTCAATAACTCGTTTAATTAATGGGCATTCGATATCTTAAACACAGGGTGGTTAATGCACTAATGATAAGAAGGAGCCCATAATGTAATATGGGATTGGTGCGGTAGTTCAATAACTCTTTAGTGGTATGAGTTATTATTGATAAACTTGAGTTGGGTGTTCGGGCCGAACACAGGAATCTCAAGTTCATCGGGAGGCCAAAACCAATTCCTCCTCTCGATCCCTGTTGTAGCCTCTATAAAACCTTATATCCACCAAGTCTACTTTTTACCCAAGTAATGGGCCAGACACATCCTTGCATGGTGCAAAGGGGGCAGCCAAGCATTAGCTTGGAGCCCAAGAAGTAACCGCCCAAAGCATGGCTTGGTGCCCAAGCTAGGGGTCAACCACTAGGATTAAAAATCGATTTTATTTTTATTAAAATCTTTACTTTTATAACCATCCACATGGTTTTAAAAGAGAGATTTTAATTTTGTTAAAATCTTTCCTTATTTGTAGTGTTTAAAAGAGAGATTTTAATTTTGATAAGACTTTTCTTTTTTTGTAACCATGATTTAAAAGAGAAGTTTTAATTTTAATCTTTCCTTTTTTGTAGCCATCTACAATGTTTAAAAGAGAGAGATTAATTTTAAAACTTTCCTTTTGTAGCCATCACAATAGAAAATTTAAAAAGAGAGATTTTAATTATTATTAAAATTTTCTTTTTTGCCATGACCAAGGATTATAAAAGAGAGGTAGAGGGTTCCTTACAAGAGGTAGAAAAATCTCTCAAAAGCTCCTCTTTTCCTTGGTGGTCGGCACCCCTCTCTCTATTCTTTCCTTGCTTGTTCTCCTAGGGCCGACCACTATTTTTAGCTATTCTTCTTCTCATCTTGCCTGGTGACCGAAACCTTGCTTGGAGGGGAAGAACATAAGGGTCGGCGATTGCTTGGAGAAGAAGGAGAAGAAAAGGAAGTTTCCTATTTTGGCATTCTTTGCGTGGCCGAAACTTGTAGGCAAAGAAGAAGGTTTGGGTGGATTTCATATTGGTAGATCGTCACCCACATGACGTCCAAGAGGAGGAGAGGAATACAACAGAAGATCAAGAGGTCTTTGTTTACAAAGAAAGGTATAACTAGTTCTTAATTCCGCAGGGAAACTAGTTTTTCTTTATATGGATCATGAAATACCAACATAAGAGGCTAGCAATTTCATGTTTCATTTTTGTGTTTCGATTTAGTGTTTTGATCTTGTGCTTCTATTGAGGTCTCTGTAGTTAAACCTAGGGTTACTGTAAGAAGTTCAAATACCCAATTTCTTTGAAAAACTTTGTCTAGGAAGTGGTGGATGATCCCATATCCAAGAATTCGGAGTGCTTCGCTATGTTTAACCTGGAAACCAATCCTTGAAATAGATATTTAATCAACTTTTGTAACATGGGATGAACTTGGATTAATAATGTTAAGTATCATTTGCAATCCAAGTTTTAACTACTGAAGAACACATGAGTTGAACTTGACTAAAAATATTAAGTTCTGTTTCCAATTCAAGTTTAACTCATAAGGAATACATAGGTTGTTAGGAAAGTTCTGTGTTTGTACAAATTTTTGTATAGGGGAAGGAGAACAGAATTTCGAGTAGTAACCAACAATTAGTATAAGAGCTAGTTTCTTGCCTCTGTGTGTTTGGTTTTCAGTTAAATTATGCACTTTTCATACATAAATTTAGGCAGGATAATAGTAGGATGTGCAAATAGATTAACTCTGTAGTTGCAGGCATCCTAGTTCCAACTATTATGACCCTATTGTATTTGTGTGTGATTGGACCCTCGAGCATGTCGTGTAACAACCCAATTTTCCATATTTCAAGTTCTAAAATTCCATAAAAATATTTGGAAATACCTTTAAAATATTCTAGAGATTTTTAGAAAATTTTAGAGTATTTTTACGTAATTTTTGGAGTTCGTTTGGTATTTTTAGCAAGAGAAAGAAGTTTTAAAAAAAAGAGAAGAAATATGTTGAAGCCAGGTTTTTAACCCACAACCTCGACCCGAGCCAAACCTCAGCCGAAACCAGCCCAACCAGCTGAGCTACACTATTTTTGTTAACCTTATATGGAGCGAAATATATATATGCAGTAGCTGGAACATTTGAAATAAATTGGAGAAAAAGGGGCGCGGCTGAGAATCGAAGCACAGACCTCTGGCTTCGAGCAAAGCCCAACGGACCAACTGGGCTAGCGATCGTTGCTAATTAAATAGGCAGCGGCAAATATATAAGCTATAGTTGGAACCAAAAATAACTCTAGTTATAAGGAGAGGATTTAGGTTTCCCGAAACCTAATTTCTTTCTCACCTCTTCTCACGCGGTGTCGGCGATTCCTCTCGGGCAGAAACGAAGCCGCGGCTAGGGCTTCGTCTCCGGCGGCCGGCGAGCACTTTTCTCCAAGAGCTCTTCACACCGTTGAGATCCTCTCGTCGAGGAGAGGTTGTGGGCACGAGGAGGAGCCGAAGGTCGAGCTACCGAAACCCTAGAACCTCTCTTTCTCAGTTGTAAGTCCAAGAAAACGAAGGTGAGTCGCTACTCACCTGCAGTAGGATAGTTTCGGATTTCTATTTCGTTTGTTTCCGAATTTTTCTGTGGTGTTGGTTTAGGGTTTGCCGCCGTGACCATCAAAGAAGGAATAGGATGGGTAAAATTCAAGCATGTGGGTTTGATATCTCAAGCTTTATAGTTTGAATTCAGATTTTGTTATACTAGGCAATGAGAAATCTTTTGTTTTGGTACTTTGCCGTGGACTGAGCAGTAGCAACCTTCAATTCTTGTTGTTGCCATGGCACATAGGATAGAGAACAATTGATGTCTTGGTTTTCAGTAGTTGAAAATATTGTGGCATGTTTTAAAGGTTTCCTTTACTCTATATAAACATAAGCTGGGATAAAGTTTTCATAGGTTGTTTCATTTTCTTGAAACATTTCAGATCCTTGTTCTTTTCACCATGCTTCCTACGAAGGAATACCCTGCTCTATTCGTGTGGAATTTTACCGTTTAAAGATCTGTTGCTCGATGAGGAATTTTGAGTTTTGGGTTTCTTTTGTTTAATTCTGCTGTAACTAGTTTAAAGGGTTATGTTGCTTGATAAAAGTATAGTTATGAACAAGTTACTGGAATCTTTAGATTTGGAAGGTTCTAGTTTTGTATGTGTTGGGTATTTGAAATGAAACCAAGTTTATGTGGGTTTTAAAACTCCAGTACGTGTCAATTTGTGATGGCAACAGTAGTGTTCCTTTATGCTTTGCTTGGAAGGAATCAATTTAGAATGAGTAGTATCTCTCAGGTTCTATTCTAGTAAATCCACGTTTCAAGAACAACTTTAAGCTTAACACGTGTAATAGGTTTAGATAACTAGCATTCCTTACTTTAAGCTTGCTGTGGGGATTTTTGGAATATATGCATATATGTTTTCATTTGCTATTATTGAGCATGTGCAGTTTTTAATTGCTATGAGTTGAGCATGATCAGTTTTCTTTATTACTAGATGCACATGAGCAGTTTCTTTGGTTTTATTTGCTATTTTAATAAGCATGAAAAACCATGTATTCTAGTGGGAAAATAAGAGTTCTATCAAATTCTTTTAGAAGCATTAACAAGTAAAAAGAAAGAAAAAGAAAAGAAAGAAAAGGCCAAGGCCTTAAGTAAATCCCAAAGTCAAGACTTTATGGATTTTGGCACATAGAATGCTATTAAAATGCCAAGGCATTTAAAGAAGAAGTATTTAAGATAAAAAGTATTTTACTTTTAAGAAGAGGCTAGTACCCGACTTCCAAGGTTGTCGTTAAACAAATTCAGGTGTCCAATTCCAAGGTCTTGGCCCTGGTAGACCAAGGCCTGCTCTTTTAGGATTGGCGGCTCGCTACCCCAACCTATTAGGGAACGCGCATAAGATGGTACTATGCCTAGGCCCAAGAGAAGTTGATTATTATTTTCAAATATTAAAGTATAAATTTTAAACAAGTGAAATAAAAGAATAAGATTAGAGTAAAAGAAGTAAGTTTCACTTTGTTTTAAAGATCAGCAAGTTTAGCTTTCTTTTATGCTAGCAGCTTTTACATGTTTAGTTTCTTACATGTTATTTATTTGCTAGTTGATGAGCATGTTTTGCTTTATATGTTAGCATTCTAGTTAGTTTGCTTTCTTTATTAGTTTATGAGCATGAGTAGTTATACATGTTAGCTTTTCTGTTAGTTGATTTCTTTGCTATTTATGAGCATGAGTAGCTTTACATGTTAGCATTCAGTTTTAGCATGTTTTTATTTGTATACATGCATATCGAGTTTTTGTGAGTAGATAGCGCTCACTAAGCTTTATGCTTATAGACTGCACTTTCTCCTACTGCAGATAAAGAAAAAGGAAAGTTAATATGAAGGAAGGCGACAAGGAGATGCAAGAGGGGTGTGTGATGTATGCACTATGGAAGTCCTAGGGATCCTTGCGAATAAAATAAATTATGATTTGTTCTTTGAGTTAATTAAGTCTTTATGTGTTAAGGAAATTTGATAACTGTTTATAAGGACACTTGATACTGTGTTTGCTATTCAGTTGTAAGTATGGATTAGTTTTCCTTTATTGTTGCTGAGTTAGAATTTTTATACTGTGTGGTTGATTGTTATGTGTTCCAGCCGCTTGTGGCTGAGTATATATACTGCATGTATTGTTGAATATGGTCACCGGTACAAGGGAGACTCTATCGAAATTTTTCAGTAGGGTTTCCATGTGGATTTTAATCACACCGGTTAAGTAGAGTTAGTAGTTAAGTAACGGTCATCCTTAGAGAGTAGTAGTAGTAAGAAGAGTGGTCGTTACAGTTGGTATCAGAGCAAGTTCCATTCTCCAGCATCACACATCAGCATTATCCTTGCCGTCTTCAAGTAAGAAAGTATTTAAGTTTTCTTTCTTATGCTTTCTTTATTATTATCTGCAGTATAGAGTAGTTGTTTCTGAATGCTTAAGTAAGATAGAAGATTTTGTTTCCCTTTTCTATATTCATATATAAGTATGATTAGAAGGGTTAGAGAAGCTATTTAGTCTTTTTCCTCTGCATAATTGGATGTCAAGAAGAGGACATCCCCGTACCGTTTATACTGAGAATCAAGATCAGGAAAACGAAGAGCCCAGAACCCCTGAGTCTATTCTTCCTGAAGTTGTTGCTCAACTTCAGAGACAAGTAGCGAGTAGCAGCAAGTGATTGCCAATCTAATGGCCAATCAGAAGCTAGCTCCTCCCACTCCCCCAACCATTAATGTGGAGACCCCAGTGGTGACTGAAGTCCTATCGGTTGTCCTAGAAGTCGCCACAACACCTAGAAAACAAGAAGCATACCTCATCCAGTGGCTGAAGCTGAAACCAGAAAGATTCTCAGGCACGACTGAGCCCTGGGATGCCCAGGCTTGGTTCAAGACATTTGAGAGCACAATGGAGTTTCTTGACTGACCAGAAGTCGAGAAGGTTGATACCATTAAGTGTGCCTCTTTCTGCCTATCTGGAGATGCTTGTATGTAGTGGGAGCGAGTTAAGAGTAAGAGAGCAGTCAACTAGATGAGTTGGGTTGACTTTGAGGTAGAGTTTTACTAAGAGTTCTTCCGCTAACGGATCACCAATAAACATTATGAGGAGTTTATAGAATTTAGACCAGGTGACCTACCGGTAAAAGAGGCGATCAAAAGATTCGATAGGCTAGCTCGTCTTTGCCTAGAGTTAGTAAGTACAGAGAAAGAACGAGTCAGACTGATGCTCTGAATGCTGAGACCAGAAATAGCACCTAATGTGAGTAGTGAAACTCACCGACCATAGATTGGTGAAGAGCTGGTCAGCAGGGTATTAGAGAGAGCACTATCTGAACAACATCAAAGCACAACTAGCGCAACACAAGCCAGTCAAGATAGAAGACAAGACAGTGGGGAAACAGAGACCCCAGTCAAGTAATCAGAACTGGAAGTATAAAGATAACAAGAAAGACCCAAGCAGGAAGATGTTCGGGTAGTCTGTGAGTATCCAAAGGTATTTCCAGAAGGGCTACCTGGACTACCTCCCAACAGAGAAGTGGAGTTTGAGATTGAATTGGTTCCTGGTACCAGTCCAATTTCAAAAGCTCCGTATCGCATGTCTCCAGCAGAGTTGAAAGAGTTACAAGCATAACTACAGGAGTTACTTGACAAAGGCTTCATTCGCCCTAGCCATTCACCATGGGGAGCTCCCGTGTTGTTCGTTAAGAAGAAGGATGGATCTATGCGGATGTGCATAGATTATAGAGCTCTGAATCAAGTGACCATCAAGAACAAGTACCCTCTCCCCAGAATCGACGACTTATTTGATCAGTTGAGAGGGGCGACAGTATTCTCAAAGATAGACCTGCGCTCTGGGTACCATCAGCTAAAAGTGAAGGAAAGAGACATACCCAGAACGGTTTTCAGGACCAGATACAGACACTACGAGTTCGTAGTCATGCCTTTTGGTGTGACTAATGCACCTGCAGTTTTTATGGACCTGATGAACAGAGTGTTCAGAGAATACCTTGATAAATTCGTCATTGTGTTCATCGACGACATTCTAGTCTATTCTAAAACCCTAGAGGAGCATGACACACACTTGAGAATAGTTCTGCAGACCCTTTAACAAAAGCAGCTCTATGCTAAATTCTCAAAGTGCGAATTCTGGTTGGAGCAGGTGGCGTTTCTAGGTCACAGCGTTTCTAGAGAAGACATTCAAGTGGATCCAGCCAAAGTAGAAGCGGTCAGCAATTGGAAGAGACCCAAGAACGCCAGGGAGATCAGAAGCTTCCTTGGTTTAGCTGGGTACTACAGGAAATTCGTGGAAGACTTTTCCAGAATAGCCTCTCCACTAACAGCCCTCACCAGAAAGAATAAGAAGTTTGAATGGTCAGATAAATGTGAGCAGAGTTTCCAAGAGCTCAAGAAGAGACTGACCAGTGCTCCTATTCTGACTGTTCCAGAAAGTGACAGGAGTTTTGACATCTACAGTGATGCTTCCAAGATGGGCTTAGGAGCTGTACTCATGCAAGAAGGAAAGGTGATAGCTTATGCTTCCAGACAACTCAAAGATTATGAAAAGAACTACCCCACTCATGATCTTGAGCTGGCAGCTGTGGTCTTTGCACTAAAACTCTGGCGACATTATTTGTATGGCGTTCAGTGCAGAATTTTCACAGACCATCAGAGTCTTAAGTACTTCTTCACTCAGAAGGACTTAAACATGAGACAACGTAGGTGGCTAGAGTTGGTCAAAGATTATGACTGTGAAATCCTCTACCATCCAGGCAAAGCTAATAAAGTGGCAGATGCGCTAAGCAGAAAATCCAGTGCATCCCTAATGTCTTTGTCATCATTAGCCCTACCACTGCAGAAGGAGTTGTCAGATTTTGGAATGGAAATTATTTATGGGCAACTTTCTACATTGACCTTAGAGTCTACCTTGCTTGAGGATATACAGAGAAAGCAAAGTGAAGATCCAGATATCCAGAAGATCAAGCAAGGGATACAGAAAGAAGAAAAGTCGGAGTTTCGAGTATCAGACAGTGGAATTCTTTATCAGGGGAGCCGCCTGTGTGTTCCCAATGATGAAGAGCTGAGAAAGAAAATTTTAGAAGAAGCTCATAGTACACCTTACTCCATGCATCCTGGTTCTACCAAGATGTATCAAGACGTGAAACAGAGATTCTGGTGGTCTGGACTCAAAAGAGATGTAGCTAAATATGTCAGTACCTGCCTGACATGTCAGAGGGTCAAAGCAGAACACCAGAGACCAGGAGGAGTTCTACAGCCTCTTCCTATACCAGAGTGGAAGTGGGAAGACATATCCATGGACTTCATAACAGGTCTCCCAAGAACCACAAATGGATATGATGCGATATGGGTGATAGTGGATGATTGACCAAGTCTGCTAATTTTCTAGCCATCAAGGTGTCCCACTCTATAGAGCAGTTGGCATAGTTGTATGTTAAAGAGGTGATCAGACTTCACGGAGTTCCTAAATCTATTGTTTCGATAGAGATGGGCGCTTCACCTCTCATTTTGGGAGTGTGTTCGGAATGCACTGGGCACCAAACTCAACCTTCCATCCTCGGATGATGGACAGACAGAGCGAGTAAATCAGATTCTAGAAGATATGCTCAGAGCTTGTGCACTAGATTTCAAAGGAAGTTGGTGCAAGTATCTATGCTTAGCTGAATTTGCCTACAACAACAGCTATCAGGTCACCATCAAGATGGCACCTTATGAGGCACTGTATGGTAGGAAGTGCAGATCACCCATTTGCTGGCAAGAAGCAGGTGAGAGAAAAGAAATGGAAGTAGAACTGGGCATTCAGACAGAGCTGATGGATGAGACTACTCAGGCTATTCAGAAGATCAGACAGAGAATTGAGACTGCCCAGAGTAGACAGAAGAGTTATGCTGACATACGCCGTAGGCCACTTGAATTCCAAGTAGGGGATTCAGTCTTTCTCAAGGTCGCTCCTATGAAGGGAGTGATGAGATTTGGCAAGAATGGAAAATTAAGTCCTCGTTATGTAGGACCTTACCTGATCACAGAAAGGATTGGGAAAGTAGCTTACAGGCTGGACTTACCACAAGACATGTCAGCAATACACAATGTATTTCATGTCTCCATGCTAAAGAAGTGTCTCCATGACCCTAGCCAAGTGATTCAGCCTCAGTCAGTGCAGATCCAAGAGGATCTTAGTTATGAGAGCAGACCTACACAGATAGTGGATAGAGCAGTCAAGAGACTAAGAAACAAAGAAGTACCACTAGTGAAGGTTGTCTGGCAGAACCAGAAGTACGAGGAAATCACTTGGGAGCGGGAGGACAGTATGAGACAGAAGTATCCAGAGCTATTCTAAGTTCGAGGACGAACTTTTTATAAGGTATGGGGGATTGTAACGACCCAATTTTCCCTATTTCAAGTTCTAAAAGTCCATAAAAATATTTGGAAATACCTTTAAAATATTCTAGAGATTTTTAGAAAATTTTAGAGTATTTTTACGTAATTTTTGGAGTTCGTTTGGTATTTTTAGCAAGAGAAAGAAGTTTTTAAAAAAAAGAGAAGAAATATGTTGAAGCCAGGTTTTGAACCCACAACCTCGACCCAAGCCGAACCTTAGCCGAAACCAGCCCAACCAGCTGAGCTACACGATTTTTGTTAACCTTATATGGAGCGAAATATATATATGCAGTAGCTGGAACGTTTGAAATAAATTGGAGAAAAAGGGGCGCGGCTGAGAATCAAAGTACAGACCTCTGGCTTCGAGCAAAGCCCAACGGACCAACTGGGCTAGCGATCGTTGCTAATTAAATAGGCAGCGACAAATATATAAGCTATAGTTGGAACCAAAAATAACTCTAGTTATAAGGAGAGGATTTAGGTTTCCCGAAACCTAATTTCTTTCTCACCTCTTCTCAAGCGGCGTCGGCGATTCCTCTCGGGCAGAAACAAAGCCGCGGCTAGGGCTTCGTCTCCGGCGGCCGGCGAGCACTTTTCTCCAAGAGCTCTTCACACCGTTGAGATCCTCTCGTCGAGGAGAGGTTGTGGGCACGAGGAGGAGCCGAAGGTCGAGCTACCGAAACCCTAGAACCTCTCTTTCTCAGTTGTAAGTCCAAGAAAACGAAGGTGAGTCGCTACTCACCTGCAGTAGGATAGTTTCGGATTTCTATTTCGTTTGTTTCCAAATTTTTCTGTGGTGTTGGTTTAGGGTTTGCCGCCGTGACCATCAAAGAAGGAATAGGATGGGTAAAATTCAAGCATGTGGGTTTGATATCTCAAGCTTTATAGTTTGAATTCAGATTTTGTTATACTAGGCAATGAGAAATCTTTTGTTTTGGTACTTTGCCGTGGACTGAGCAGTAGCAACCTTCAATTCTTGTTGTTGCCGTGGCACATAGGATAGAGAACAATTGATGTCTTGGTTTTTAGTAGTTGAAAATATTGTGGCATGTTTTAAAGGTTTCCTTTACTCTATATAAACATAAGCTGGGATTAAGTTTTCATAGGTTGTTTCATTTTCTTGAAACATTTCAGATCCTTGTTCTTTTCACCATGCTTCCTACGAAGGAATACCCTGCTCTATTCGTGTGGAATTTTACCGTTTAAAGATCTGTTGCTCGATGAGGAATTTTGAGTTTTGGGTTTCTTTTGTTTAATTCTGCTGTAACTAGTTTAAAGGGTTATGTTGCTTGATAAAAGTATAGTTATGAACAAGTTACTGGAATCTTTAGATTTGGAAGGTTCTGGTTTTGTATGTGTTGGGTATTTGAAATGAAACCAAGTTTATGTGGGTTTTAAAACTCCAGTACGTGTCAATTTGTGATGGCAACAGTAGTGTTCCTTTATGCTTTGCTTGGAAGGAATCAATTTAGAATGAGTAGTATCTCTCAGGTTCTGTTCTAGTAAATCCACGTTTCAAGAACAACTTTAAGCTTAACACGTGTAATAGGTTTAGATAACTAGCATTCCTTACTTTAAGCTTGCTGTGGGGATTTTTGGAATATATGCATATATGTTTTCATTTGCTATTATTGAGCATGTGCAGTTTTTAATTGCTATGAGTTGAGCATGATCAGTTTTCTTTATTACTAGATGCACATGAGCAGTTTCTTTGGTTTTATTTGCTATTTTAATAAGCATGAACAACCATGTATTCTAGTGGGAAAATAAGAGTTCTATCAAATTCTTTTAGAAGCATTAACAAGTAAAAAGAAAGAAAAAGAAAAGAAAGAAAAGGCCAAGGCCTTAAGTAAATCCCAAAGTCAAGACTTTATGGATTTTGGCACATAGGATGCTATTAAAATGCCAAGGCATTTAAAGAAGAAGTATTTAAGATAAAAAGTATTTTACTTTTAAGAAGAGGCTAGTACCCGACTTCCAAGGTTGTCGTTAAACAAATCCAGGTGTCCAATTCCAAGGTCTTGGCCCTGGTAGACCAAGGCCTGCTCTTTTAGGATTGGCGGCTCGCTACCCCAACCTATTAGGGAACGCGCATAAGATGGTACTATGCCTGGGCCCAAGAGAAGTTGATTATTATTTTCAAGTATTAAAGTATAAATTTTAAACAAGTGAAATAAAAGAATAAGATTAGAGTAAAAGAAGTAAGTTTCACTTTGTTTTAAAGATCAGCAAGTTTAGCTTTCTTTTATGCTAGCAGCTTTTACATGTTTAGTTTCTTACATGTTATTTATTTGCTAGTTGATGAGCATGTTTTGCTTTATATGTTAGCATTCCAGTTAGTTTGCTTTCTTTATTAGTTTATGAGCATGAGTAGTTATACATGTTATCTTTTCTGTTAGTTGATTTCTTTGCTATTTATGAGCATGAGTAGCTTTACATATTAGCATTCAGTTTTAGCATGTTTTTATTTGTATACATGCATATCGAGTTTTTGTGAGTTAGATAGCGCTCACTAAGCTTTATGCTTATAGACTGCACTTTCTCCTACTGCAGATAAAGAAAAAGGAAAGCTAATATGAAGGAAGGCGACAAGGAGATGCAAGAGGGGTGTGTGATGTCTGCACTATGGAAGTCCTAGGGATCCTTGCGAATAAAATAAATTATGATTTGTTCTTTGAGTTAATTAAGTCTTTATGTGTTAAGGAAATTTGATAACTGTTTATAAGGACACTTGATACTGTGTTTGCTATTCAGTTGTAAGTATGGATTAGTTTTCCTTTATTGTTGCTGAGTTAGAATTTTTATACTGTGTGGTTGATTGTTATGTGTTCCAGCCGCTTGTGGCTGAGTATATATACTGCATGTATTGTTGAATATGGTCACCGGTACAAGGGAGACTCTGTCGAAATTTTTCAGTAGGGTTTCCATGTGGATTTTAATCACACCGGTTAAGTAGAGTTAGTAGTTAAGTAACGGTCATCATTAGAGAGTAGTAGTAGTAAGTAGGGTGGTCGTTATATGTCGAGGGCATTTTATGTGTGTGCATAATTGTAATTATTAAATACAGCAGAAGCTGTATTAGTTTTAGGATTTTACATTTTTGTTCGATCTAGATTACATATACATTCCTTCGTAGAATATAGAATCAATAAATGTAAAATTTTATTTTATTACAGATCGTATCCTTGCGAGGCGTGGTGCTATTTGAGGACCAGATGCGCAGCGGAAAAGGAAGCAAGAAGGACACAAGGAAATAAACCCTAGGGTCGGCGGCCAGAGTTGGCGGTAGCTAGGGTTAGCGGTATACGGAGGACAGCTATGGATGATGCCATAATAGTTGGAAAAGTAGTTTTCATATTTATTGTCTTTTATGTTGTGATGTGTGTGTTGTGTTGTATGTGTGTTCATGTTAAAATTCCTCGTTTTAAATAATTAAGTGGGAGAGGAATTATTTAAATTCCATGGTCCCTATTACTAGTTTGTAAGTGATGCATTCAAACTTGCGCGTTGGCTCTGAGTGCCTTCCTCCATATCGGATGAGTTTGTTTGCAGATCACTAGATCAAACTTCCTTTATGAATGATTATAGGAAGTTATTTAGGTGCGTGTGATCTTCTCCATTTGAAGGGGCACAATCCTATTTAATGAACTAAGTATCAAGTAATGGTATACACTTAGGCGCATTTAATAGTATCCTCCCCATCGGAGTTACTACTATTATTTGTGTAACCGAAGAAAAACCAACTATTAATTTTATTTGTCATAAAGTTAGGTTGATAAGATAATAAAATTAATGGGTAAACCCCCCCCCCTCTTATAAATGTTTGAATTTGTATACGTCCACACTATCGTGACATACAAAATTCACGGTGCTTTGAGGTGTTGGTGAATTTAAATGATATTGTTTGAGGAATCAATATTATTTTAAATTTTTAAGTTTTGACCAAATATTTTGTGATTCTTAAGATTTCAAATGACCTTCAATCCTCTTGCTGTTATATTGAAAGAGAACAAACTTATTGGACCCAATTATATTGATCAGAAGAGAAACTTGGACATTGTCTTAACTGCTAAAGGCTACAAGTTCGTACTTTTTGAGATATTTCCAAGCTTGCCTAATAGTGATTCTAGTGAAGAGGAGATTGAGTGTCATAAGAAATGGGTCAGGGCAGATGAAATGGCGCAGTGTTACATTTTGGCTTCCATGTCAAATGTACTGCAACATCAACATCAGGCCATACATACTACTTATGACATGATGCGCAATCTCAAGGAACTCTTCGGACACCAGAATCAGACTGCTAGGCAACAGGCTATGAGAAACTTGATGATGACCACCATGACTAAGGGGACACCCGTAAGGGATCATATCCTCAAAATGATGACTCATTTAAATGAGATAGAAATCCTTGGGGCTAAAATCGATGGGGAAACCAAAGTCGATATCATTCTTCAAACTTTGCCTAAAAGTTTTGAGCAGTTCCGCTTGAACTACAATATGAACAAAAGGGTTTATTCGTTGGCAGAACTTCTGACAGAACTTCAAGCAGCAAAAGGGTTATTTCATCAAGACTCTCAAATTCACATTGCTAAAAACGTTTCTATTTCTAGATCGAAAGGTAGAAAGAAGAAAAAGAAACAAGTTAGTTCAACAAAGAAAGTGAATCGATCTCTAGGACCAAAGGCAGGTGTGAAGAAGCCGAAGGGCAAGTACTTCACATGCAAGCAGTCTGGACATAGGAAGGTGGACTGCCCTCGTAGAAAGGAGAATAACAAAGGTATATCTTGTTCTCTAGCAGTTGAAACATATTTAGTGGTGTTATCTACTGGTACCTGGTGTGTAGATACGGGAGCCACTGATCATGTATGTAATTCATTGCAGGAGTTCCAGGAAACTCGACGACTATATGAAAGGGAGATTACCATCTACATGGGCAATGCTATGAAAGTGATGGTTGTTGTAGTGAGAGATGTTTATTTGTCTTTTGATAGGAATAAAAGATTGATTTTGAGAAATTATATTTATGTACCAAGTTTTAGAAAGAACTTAATTTCAGTTTCTAAACTCTTTATGAATGGATATTTTGTTTCTTTTGATGACAAAGTAATTGTCAAGAAAAATAGGAAAATTATCTATTCTAGTATATTGGTTGGCAATTTGTATACTCTAAATCTAATAACTCCCACGATGCAACAAATGGAAATTAATATTAACATCTTCTAATTCTAATAAGAGAAAGCAACCTTCAGAAATAAACCAAACATATCTTTGGCATCTAAGGCTAGGTCATATTAACTTAAGTAGGATTCAAAGGTTAATAGCTGATGGACCTTTGGGTTCATTAGTGGTGGAAAATTTTCCAACCTGCGAATCTTTCTTGGAAGGAAAAATGACCAAGAGACATTTTAAGGCCAAGGGGTATAGAGCCAAAGATGTGTTAGAATTGGTTCATTTTGATTTGTGTGGACCTATGACTATCTAGGCAAGAGATGATTTTGAATATTTTATCTCTTTTATAGATGACTATTCGAGATACGGGTACATTTACTTGATACGCCGCAAGTCTGAGTACTTTGATAAGTTCAAAGAGTACAAGGTTAATGTGGAGAAACGTCATGGTAAAAGTATCAAGACACTACAGTCTGATCGTGGTGGCGAGTACCTCTTAGGAGAATTTAGGAGTTACTTATTAGATGCCGGGATTCAATCTCAACTGTCTCCACCTGGTACACCCCAACAGAATGGTCTGACAGAATGAAGGAATAAGACTCTTATAGAAATGGTTAGATCAATGATGAGTTATTTAGAATTACCAAATTCATTTTTGGGATATGCTCTGGAAACGACAGTGTACATTTTAAACTTGGTACTTTCTAAGTGAGTACCCTCTACTCCCACAGAATTATGGAATGGGTGTAAGCCTAGTCTTAAGTATATTCGGATTTGGGGTAGTCCAGCACATGTGCTGAAGGGTGACACTGATAAGTTGGAATCACATACAAAAGTTCATTTGTTTGTGGGTTATCCTAAAGGCAGTTTATTTTATAGTCCTAAAGATTAGAAGGTCATTGTTAGCACCAATGCCTGATTTTTAGAAGAGGACTATGTAATGAACCACAAACCCATGAGTAAAATTGTTCTTGAAGAAATAAGAGAAGACACGCCTACCTTAGTACCAACGGTACAAGATGAGATACCACAAGAAATTGTAACACATGTCACAAATGATGCACAATTACAAGCAGTGACATGTCGTAGTGGCAGGGTTGTTCGGCAACCTGATAGATTCATATTTTTGGGAGAGTCTTCAGACTTGATCCCTAGTAAACATGAACCTGATCACTGCACATATGATGAAGCACTCCAAGATAAAGATGCAACATCTTGGCAAAGTGCAATGAACTCTGAAATAGAATCTATGTATTCTAATTAAGTCTGGGAGCTTGTAGAACCACCAAATGGTGTAAAAGCCATTGAGTGTAAATGGGTCTACAAAAGAAAAAGAGGGATAGACGGGAAGGTGGAAACCTTCAAAGCAAGACTTGTTGCAAAAGGGTATACTCAGAAAGAGGGAATCAATTGTGAGGAAACCTTTTCATCGGTAGCCATGCTTAAGTCTATCCAGATTCTTTTAACTATTGCCGCTCATATAGATTATGAGACTTGACAAATGGATGTCAAAACAGCTTTCCTTAATGGAAGTCTTGAAGAAAACATCCATATGAAGCAACCAGAGGGATTCATTGCGAAGGGCAAAGAGCATCTTGTATGTAAGCTCAATCGGTCTATTTATGAACTGAAGCAAGCTTCGAGATCTTGGAACATCTAGTTGAATGAAGTGATCTAGTCTTATGGATTCATTCAGTGTCCGAATGAGTCTTGTGTATACAAGAAGAGTGATGGAAATGTGGTGATATTTCTTGTACTATACGTAGATGACATTTTGCTCATTGGCAACAATGTCAAAGTGCTATCAGACGTAAGGGTATGGTTGTCCAAATAGTTTGATATGAAGGACTTGGGAGAATACGGACATATTCTTGGGATCAAAGTAATAAGGGATCGCAAGAAAAGAATGTTATGCTTATCCCAAGCTTCATACATCGATACTATCCTAGCTCGTTTTAGCATGCAAAACTCCAAGAAAGGTTTTCTACCTTTTCGGCATGGAGTACCTTTATCTAAAAAGATGTGTCCTAAAACATCAAAGGAGATAGAGGACATGAAGATAATTCCTTATGCTTCGGCTGTAGGAAGCCTAATCTATGCAATGCTATGTACGAGACCGGATATCTATTTTACCGTGGGCATGGTTAGTAGATATCAAAGTAATCCAGGACAGGGACATTGGACTGCCGTAAAGCATATATGAAAATACCTAAGAAGGACTAGAGATTATATGCAGATTTACCAGGCAGATGATTTGCTCCCTGTGGGTTACACAGATTCAGATTTCCAATCAGATAGGGATAATAGTAAGTCAACCTCAGGGTATGTGTTTACTTTGGGAGGCGGAGCCATAACATGGAGGAGTGCTAAGAAGAAATGTGTTTCGGACTCCACCATGGAAGCTGAGTATGTGGCAGCCTCTGAGGCAACCAAAGAAGTTGTATGGATCAGAAACTTTTTAATACAGTTAGATGTGATTCCTGGTTTACCCAAAAGTATCATAATTTATTGTGATAATAGTGGTGCAGTAGCAAACTCGAAGGAACCAAGGTTAGTAAACATATTGAGTACAAGCACCACCTAATGCGAGACATTGTAAAGCGAGGAGAAGTTGTTGTCGCCAATATTGCATCAGAAGATAACTTGGTAGATCCTTTCACTAAGACCCTTCCGGCGAGAGCTTTTGATAGGCATGTGGGGGGGATGAGAATCCGATGTATGACAACATATATGGCAGCATAGTCTTTTAGTATAAGTGGGAGATTGTTAGGATTTATACTAAAAGCCTAGTTTTTTGTATGAATATTTATTAAATGAACATTTATTTTGTAATAAGAATCACATTGGTCGAATGTCTGCATTTAGTCAAATGTAGTTGTCCATTTAATTTTTATTGAAGATAACATGGTGTGTCGTGTCACACAGAAGATCATGTTATCAGTTCTTTATAAATTATAAATAGTAGCTCACAACCAAGATGGATTGGGACAAACCATTGGAATGGTTGTAGTGTAATTTGGTACTAGTTTATCTTAACTATAAAATTACACTAGTACACTATGTGTGTATTGAGCAGGACCATTTGAGGTTGTTCCTTTTATATTGATTGCATAAAAGAACATAACCTCTGTTATTATGGATGTGCGTACTCTTAATCCTGATATAATAACAAGCACATATACTTAGTATTTATTTCTTTAATTTATCAATAGGTGAGATTTATTCATTAAATCAATAGGCCCGATAAGTTGGAAAATAATATTATTTATATGGTGTGTTGTTGATTATAGAATAAAGTTGTGTCCTAGTAATCTAGGTTGATTATGTCCCCTTGAGGAGCTCATAAAGATTGTCATGTAAACCCTACAGGTGGACCTAGTCCGACATGACATTGAAGTTGAGTGGTACTACTCTTAGAGCTAGATATTAATTAAGTGAGTTGTCAGTAACTCATTTAATTAGTGGACATTCGATATCTTAAACACAGAGAGATTAACACACTTATAATAAGAAGGAGCCCATATAGTAATATGGGATTGGTGCGGTAGTTCAATAATAACTACTTAGTGATATGAGTTATTATCGATGAACTTGAGTTGGGTGTTCAGATCGAAAACAGGTAGCTCAAGTTCATCGGGAGGCCAAAACCAATTACTCCTCTCGGTCTCTGTTGTAGCCTCTATAAAACCTTATATTCACCAAGTCTACTTCTTACCCAAGTAATGGGCCGGATACATCCTTGCATAGTGTAAAGGGGCCTGCCAAGCATTAACTTGGAGCCCAAGAAGTGGTCGGCCAAAGCATGGCTTAGTGCCCAAGCTAGGGGCCGACCACTAGGATTAAAAAGACATTTTATTTTTATTGCAATATTTCCTTTTATAGCCATCCACATGGTTTTGAAAAAGAGTTTTAAATTTTAAAATCTTTCCTTTTATAGCTATCTACAAAGGATTAAAAGAGAGATTTTAATTTTAGTAAAATCTTTCCTTATTTGTAGTGTTTAAAAGAGAGATTTTAATTTTGATAAGACTTTCTTTTTTTTGTAACCATGATTTAAAAGAGAAGTTTTAATTTTAATCTTTCATTTTTTGTAGCCATCTACAATGTTTAAAAGAGAGAGATTAATTTTAAAACTTTCTTTTGTGGTCATCACAATAGAAAATTTAAAAGAGAGAGATTTTAATTATTATTAAAATTTTCTTTTTTGCCATGACAAAGGATTATAAAAGAGAGGTAAAGGGTGTCTTACAAGAGGTAGAAAAATCTCTCAAAAGCTCCTCTCTTTTCCTTGGTGGTCGGCACCCCTCTCTCTATTCTTTCCTTGCTTGTTCTCCTAGGGCCGACCACTATTTTTAGCTATTCTTCTTCTCATGTTGCTTGGTGGCCGAAACCTTGCTTGGAGGGGAAGAACATAAGGGCTGGTGGTTGCTTGGAGAAGAAGGAGAAGAGAAGGAAGTTTCCTATTTTGGCATTCTTTGGGTGGCCGAAACTTGTAGGCAAAGAAGAAAGGTTTGGGTGGATTTCATATTGGTAGATTGTCGCCTACATGACGTCAAAGAGGAGTAGAGGAATACAGCAGAATATCAATAGATCTTTGTTTACAAAGAAAAGTATAACTAGTTCTTAATTCCGCAGCGAAACTAGTTTTTCTTTGTATGGATCATAAAATACCAACACAAGAGGCTAGCGATTTCGTGTTTCATTTTTGTGTTTCAATTTAGTGTTTTGATCTTGTGTTTCTATTGAGATCTCTGTAGTTAAACCTAGGGTTACTGTAAGAAGCTTAAATATCCAATTTCTTTGAAAGACTTTGTCTAAGATGTGGTGGATGATCCCATACTCAAGAAGGCCGAGTGTCTCACCATGTTTAACCTGGAAGTCAATCCTTGAAATAGATATTTAATCAACTTCTGTAACATGGGATGGACTTGGATTAATAATGTTAAGTATCATTTGCAATCTAAGTTTTAACTACTGAAAAACATGAGTTGAACTTGAAGTAAAAATGTTAAGTTCCATTTCCAATTCAAGTTTAACTCATGAGGAACACATAGGTTGTTAGGAAAGTTCTGTGCTTGTACAAATTTTTATATAGGGGAAGCAGAACGGAATTCTGAGTGGTAACCAACATATAGTTCCTTTCAGAATTGACCAAAATATTTTGTTGGGTCTTCCCAACCCTCATTTCCAAACATCAACAAAAGTAGCAGAGATTCAAGATTGCACAAAAGAATACACATTTAGTGGTAATAATCTTAGAAGAGACTCGGTGACTAGAGGAAGATCCTAAATATAGGACCTACGGAAAGTCCATCGGTAATTGCTTCCATCTCACATAGTTCCAGGGGTGTTACTTCTAAATATTGGACCGATAGGCGGCCGATCCTTGATGCACATGTTGTCCAATTACCGATGATGTCTCACTCGAACAATATTCTAGAGATATTGAGGGAAGATTTACTGTGCGCATTTTTGGACATCTCATGTCTCAAAGTACAATGGTTCTTCAGATCCAAAGGATCATTTATATCATTTAGAAAATACTGTAGTGCTCCATCAGTACATTGAAGGAGTCAAGTGTTTTGTCATTTTAACCACTTTGGTAGGACCAGCGCAACAATGGTTCAGTACTTTGAAACCAGGGACTATCTCTTCTTTTGATGATTTTGCTACATTATTTTTGTGATAATTTTCCATTTCCAAAACGCATGTGCCAAATCCACTTAGTTTATTTAATATCAAGCACAAGCCCCAAGAAACTTTGAGGCAGTACATCCAACAGTACACCCGTATGACATGTGAAATTCCTTCGGTGGTTCCAAAAATCTTGATGGAAGCTTTTGCTCAAGGGCTCAGGGAAGGAGAATTCTTTCACTCTTTATCAAAAATAACCCATCAGATTATGATACTCTCTAGGTATGAGCAGAAAAATACATCAATGCCAAAGAAGCCAAACATGCCAGGCAGGAACAAAGGGGAGCTCATTCAAGAGATGCCAATGAGCGATAAAACGAACACCAGACACATCCTAGGCCAATGCTACAAGATCGTCCTAGGTATCATCCCTATGCTCTTCCTTTACATCACTCTAAATAAAGATCCACATAGATTTTTGATGAATATCAAGTCTTGACGTGGCCAATGAGAGCACAACAAGTACCCCAAAAATAACCTTCTAATACTTTATGTGATTTCCATCAAGAGTATGGTCACACTACACGTAGTTTGCCAAGGATTGGAGGAGTTGGAACGGATCATCAAAACTTATCCTTATAAAGAATATATTAACAGGTCCTACCCTGCATCATCAGAGACAACTTCCTCCTTACACTACGAGGCAAAATCCTCTCATTCCTCAACCTCCTATTCTTTTTCTTCCAAATCAAGTGCAAGTGCCACCTCCAAGAGCAGGTGTGAATCAAGAACCTCTCCCTATTCAGCGGCGAATTAATATGATTTCTGAAGGTACCACTGATGGTGATACAAATTGATTTCATAAAAGGCATTGCAACGAAGAATGCATTGTTGTTCATATATCAGAGACAGAGATTGGACTCATCTTAGGATTTGGTCCCAGTGATTTTAAAGGGAGTCATCCTCCCCCATAATGATACATTAATAATACATGCTTTAGTCACTAATTATGATTCGGGAAGAGTGTTTATGATGCTTATAGTTTGGTCAATATCCTACACTGTAAAATACCGGAAATTGGCGAATAATGATAAAGAAATTTTCCGAAATTTTTGGAAATTTTTCGGAAATTTTTCGGAGCTCGTATGGACGAGTTTACGGGGATAAAAACGGGGCCCGGGAAAGCCTGTTTGGGTTACCCCATTTAAGCGAGGAAAAGTTTGATTTTCTTTTCCTTTTTATTTTCTAATTTCTTTTCTTTTTCCCCGTGCCCGCGCCGTCCCTTCTTCACTTCCTCTTCTTTGCTTTCCCCGACGGTTTTCCCTTCCCAAACCGTCGACGCTGCCGATTCTTCTTCTCCTTCCTCATATCGCCCACTGCCGACATCACAGTGCCTTCCCCTGCCCAAGCCTCCAGCCAACGTTTCCTTTTCGCCGGCACCCGAGTATCACCGTCGATGTTCAACCGTGCCCTAGCACTGGCGTCGGCCACAGGAAACCCCAGCGCTGCCACCGCACGGGACACGTCGACCCTTCTTCTTCTCCTCCTCTTAGCGCCGGCAACCGAGCATCTCTCCTCTGCCCTAGCGCCTGTGCCGTAGCCACCCAGCACCGCCCGACACCTCCGGGCACAGCCGGATCTCTTACACCTCCACCGAAAGCTTCTACCTCTCCCTCACGAGCCGCCCTTACTACAACCTGTTCCCTAAGCACCGCCATCTCCTCCCTGTGCCCTAGCCTCTCTACTCAGCCGTCTCCTTCTCTGAGTCACCAGCCGAAGCACTAGCAACATCTCCTGGTCGCGGAGGTTCGTTTTCTTCTGGAATATGGATGCTTCAAACGCTGCATGATACCTGTTTGTTGAAATGTCTGTTAGAACTATCGATTGTGATTTGTGCTCTGTTTTGTCCAATTCTGCCATGAGGATTACTATGTTGGAGTGGAAGTTTATGCTAATTTGGGAATGGTGGTTCTGGTTTTCGCGACAGCAGTTCCGGTTTTGTTCTCAGCAATAACTTCATTGTAGCTCCGGCTGATCATCCGGATTGAGGTGAGTTTTGTTCAGCTTTCGGGTTAATGTAGAGTGATGACATTCAGTAGTTAATTGTTCTGATTTGATGAAGAGAAGGGGTTTGATTGAGGAGTTAGATGCTCCAATTAAGATTTATAATTGGATTTGGATTTTGGTTAGCTTCTCGGAGATTTGATCTAGCTAATTAATTTATATGTAATTAGCTAAATCTGGATACCATGTATTACAGGACTCTGGTTCGAGACGAGCACTTCGACGTGGAGATTGTTTAGCTCAGTCTACATTTAAGGCGGGTACCTCTTGACTTATCTTTTTATGATATTGTCAATTGGATATGCATAGTATTTTATAACTGCAAGCAATGATCATGTTTGCCTTTGGTATGTCACGGTTTGATACCCATAGCATGATCTATTGGGCGTTTGTTATGTATCCATGTTTACGTTTCGTGATTATTGCCATGAGTACCTTAGTTCCTAGAGTAAGTGACATACCATGCTTTACTAAGTTTAGGACTAGATTCTGGATTTTTATTATCTAGCATGTGTATCTATATTTTTATATCATACTTGATCTGTGTACCTAGACCTTCTGCTTTAATCCATGTATATGGTTGGTACATATTTTATGGAGGTGGATATGTTCAGGACCTAGGTTGTTATACCATAGAGGACCTGTATACCCTAAATCTGTGGATTTGACTTACTTGTACTAGGGTACACATTTTTATATATTGATGTGGATTTGGTTCAGGATATTGTCATGCTTAGTTTCCTGCACCATTCGCATGATTGCATGCAGCGTGGTAGGCTGCTCCATTATTGTAGAGCATATCGCCAGTTTCATCACTGTCCGGTGCTCTGTTGGTCCGCTAATGGGTAGCGTGACGCAGCGTGGTAGCATGTCAGTTTTACTTTGTTTGGTGCTCAGTTGGTCCGCTCATGGGTAGTGTGACGCAGCGTGGTAGCACGTCAGGGATCCCTCCCCGTCATGGTGTACCGGGAGATGAGAGCATTGCGCTCCCCCCTTTATGGTTTGGGGTAGGAGTATGTGTGTACTCCGACATCATCCCGTCCACTTGGTCACTCATCAGGAGCAGTGACGTCAGAATGCACGGTTGTCACAGCCCTACCCACTCAGTCTCACTATTGTGTGTGAGATGACTGACTGCGTCAGGGGTGACCATGTCATTGGCGCCATATGCATTTATTGCATTTATTTGCTTGTGTTTGCTACACTTATATGCTGTATTTTGGTGGATGCATTTGTTTGACATGCATACAGGAGGCATATTGTGTATTTGGTTTGATGACCCTTTTGTTTCTGGATAGGAGTTCCTGGTGAGTACAGCTTCCTCAGTTACCTTTTAGTCTTGCATTTTTCCTATATATATTTAGGAAGCTGTATTCCATGTTTATTGTTGTTAGATATATCTTACTAGACATGTCTATTGGTATTCGCTGAGTTGTTGAACTCACCCCCGTGGACACTATATTTTTCAGGTACCAGGTTGTTTATGGTGTCGCTTGGAGTATCCTATCTGCTGGTCCCCACGTCACATCAGAAGACTTATCGATTTCACTTATGTTTTGTTTGTTTATGTATCAGTTTGTTTAGCTTTGTACTCCGGTTTTGTTTTTGGAGTGTTGATGTTGTTATGTGGTATTTTGTATTGGTTGTTGGTTGTGTAAGCCTAGCCGGCTAGCAGTTTTTGTGTTTTGGTTTGTATTTGGTTTCTGTCATTTTCCGTTGTGTTGGTTTTGTTCCAGCCGAGTGGGCTGATGATATATATAACTGTGTGGTTGTGTATATATTCCAGCCGCATGTGGCTGATATATATTGTGGATGTAGAAAGTTTCAGATTGTCCGCCGTACAGGGGAGGTGCTGTCGAAATTTCTTCGGACAGGGACTTTCCCGAGGCGTGACATATACTTACCAGTTATGGAGCAAATAGAGATCAAAGTGGAAGACCTACAATCCATTTCTACCTCTTTATTTGATTTGCTTGGCAGAAATTATGATCACTTGGTCAAATTAAATTTCCCTTATCTCTTGGAGAATCACCGTTGAGGCAAACTATTCTAACTATATTTACGGTGGTGGATACTCCTTCCTATAATATTCTATTGGGGTGACCAGCCCTTAGTGCTTTGCAAGCGATGGAATCACTATATCACCAGAAAATTAAATTTCCTATAAGAAATAAGGTTGGAGAAGTTCATGGAGATAAATGGGTCTCTAGGAAGTGTTATGTGGAAACTGTCACAAATCAACAATAAAGAAATAATCAAGGGGCATGGGTTAATTAGCAAAACCATCAATGGAAGGGGTTTATACTATCAAGGCAGGAGAACAGTCACAATCTTTCAGGTCAGAAACATATGTAATATCTATCATTCTTTCTCAACCAAAAAAAATCACCAAGATCTCTAAGGATCTACCAGAAGTGTTGAAGAATTCAGTAGTTGCTTGTCTCACTAGAAACACAGACATTTTTGCTTGGAGTGCCAAAGATTTAGTTGGAGTTGATCCTACAGTGATGGAACATCGATTGCAAATTGCACCAGAAGTCCAATCCATTAAGTAGAAACGACATCACTTTGGAGTTGATCAATATAAAATTATTAGGGAAGAAGTAAACAAGATATTAGCCATTAAACACATCCGAGAGGTGCAATGTCCTACTTGGTTGTCTAATGTGATTTTGTTCTCCAAACCCTCTTGAAAGTGGCATGTCTGTGTGGATTTTTGAGCCTTAAACAAGGCTCATCCCAAAGATTACTGCCCCCTCCCCTACACAGACCAATTGGACCAATTGGTTGATTCCATGGCAAGACACCAATACATCTCCATACTTGATGCTTATCAAGGATATCACCAAATCTCCTTGGCTAGAATTGATCAAAACAAAGTAAGCTTTATTATTGTGGATGACATTTTATCTTACACAATTATGCCTTTGGATTGAAGAATTCTAGAGTTGTAAAATACCGAAAATAGGCGAATATGAATAAGGAAATTTTCCGGAATTTTTAGACATTTTTCGGGAATTTTTCGGAGCTCGTACGGACGAGTTGACGGGGATAAAAACGAGGCCCAGAAAAACCTGTTTTGGTTACCCCATTTAAGCGAGGAATTGTTTCTTTTATAAATTCCTTATTCCTTTTCTTTTTCATTTATTTTTTTTTCCCGTGCCTATATTTCCTTCTCTCCCGAGCCTCACTCGGCCCCAACGCCGATTCTTCTTGCGCCGAAGCCCTAACCGCCGGCGTGCGCTAACCGCCGGCCACTCGGCGGTTCTTCTCCTTCCTCTTCTCCTCTTCCTTTGACGGCACAAACCACTCGCGGAGCATCTCAACGCTGCCGACTTCTGCCGAGCCCTCTTCTCTCTCGGGTCTTTGCCGAGCCGCCTTCTCTACTCGACAGCGACGTCGCCGCACGGGACAACGCCGGCGACTCTCGAGCCAACGCAGCCGAGGACCCGACTCTAGCCTCTGCCCCGACTCCAGCGACGCCGTCCCTGTGCCCTAGCATCTCGCGCCGCCACCACAGGCGGCCACCCCGAGCCCTATCTCCGATCACCTCACATCAGAGCCGAGCTTTACTCCATCTCGAGTGCCCTAGTCGGCTCCGACGCCACTGCCGACCACCGCCTTATTCCTTGCTTGAGCAGCCGGCGATCGCAGGGATCTTCCTCATCAGTGTCGTGCCCTAGTTTTTCCCCATTTCTGCTCTGATCTACATTGTGGATTGTGATCACTGGCCGACCACTGCAAGTGACGTTGTTGCCAGCAACAGTGGGTTACAACCGGAGGAGGAGGTCAATTGGGTAATGAATTCTTGATATAAGCTTTGATGACCTATCTTAGTTTAGTTTGGGAACCTGATTTGGAAGGGAATATACTGATTTGGGTTGCTTGTTTTGTTTCTAGCAGCCAACAACCCTAATTGTGCGGCAAAAACCCCTCATTCCAGCATTCCCTCATTCCAGCAGCAATTAACCTTAATTGGGCAGCAACTCTTTAATTCCAGCATCTTCTTGTTCTTGAATAAAACTGTGGAACTTGAGGTGAGGTTAGGGTTTTAATCTTTGTGGTAGATGATTGTTAGTTCTGTTAGCAAAAATTGTTAACTTAGATTCATGTGTAGGTTTTAAAGTAATCGAGTAGTGGAATGATTAGGGATTTACCCTAAATTAATTTAGAAGATTTTATTTAGCTATTCGTTTAAATTTGTAGCTAAATAAAAATGTAAATTATATGTTTAATATACAGGGCCTTGGCCAGTATTGGACTTTTCTTATCGGAGGATGGTACTTTTGACTTATTGTCTTTGATATGCTTAGTAATGAAAATAATATGTTGCATTAATTGTGTTTCCTATTTGTTTCGGTTAATCACTGCCCAACAAATATTACCTGTTTGATTGATTGTTTGATTTCATTTCGTATTGATCTTGTACCGATCTATCATGCTCATGGGTAGTGATATAACCATGTTTTACCATATCAGGACCTAGGTTTGATACCTTATTTGATCAGTATACCTTGATATGATTTATTCACTATGGTGACCATTGTTATATGCCCAGAGGTTGGTTTAGTATATTACCATGCTTAGTGACATGCACCATTTGCATGATCGCATGCTGTGCGATAGATTGCTCCATTATTGTCGAGCACTTTGCCAGTTTTCATCACTGTTTGGTGCTCCGTTGTGACGCTTTCCGGTGCTCCGTTGATCCGCTCAGGGGTAGTGTGACGCAGCGTGTAGCACGTTAGAGATTCCTCCCCGTCATAGCGTACCGGGAGATGAGAGCATTGCGCTCCCCCATTTATGATTTAGGGTAGGAGTACGTATGTACTCCGACAGCATCCCGTCCACTCGATCACTTATCAGGAGTAGTGTTGCTGAGTGCACGGTCGTCACAGCCCTACCCACTTGGTCCCACTTATGTTGTGAGTTGGCTGACTGGCGTCAGGGGTGACCATGACATTGGCATCATATACATGATGCATTTATTGTTTGTGTTTGTGTTTGTTGCATTTATATGCTGCACATTGTTTGGATACCTATGTTTGACATGTATACGGTCTTCTATACCTTTCGGACTGTTTGTCCTTATACCGGGTCCTGGTTAGTACAGATTCTCTCCTGTCTTCTTCGGTTGCATTTACCTTTATTTTTATCAGGAGACTGTACGCATGATTAGTGCTAGGTGTTATTTCTTTACTTTGCATATCAATTGTACCTGCTGAGTGTTGGACTCACCCCGCCTCCATTGTTGTTATTTTCAGGTTGATGCTGTCAGGAGGGAGTTCCAGTCGTTGGTCCCCATAGCAAGTAGTGCTAGTCCTCTGCTGGGTTGAGTTGTTATTTTATTTTTGTTTTTCTCTATCAGACTTTGTTTTAGTCTTGTTTTTGGATTTTACATATGGATATTGTATGGAATCCTTTCGTTTGATGGACTTGTGATATGATTTGGATTTTATTCTACTACATGCCTGCCTGGAAGGCAGAAGAGGTGAGTTCGTCGGATTTGAGTTTTACGAGTGTAGTTGAGTAGGGTGGATTTCAAGTCAGAGTACTATTGTTTGTGATTACTATTATTAACTGCGTGGTTGTGACAGCCAGAGGATGAATACTTATATATAACTGCGTGGTGATGTTTTATTTTATTGTTATTATTCCAGCCGCCTGTGGCTGAGGTATTTGTGAGATGTAGAAAAGTTTCAGATTGTCCACTGTACAGGGGAGATGCTACCGAAATTTTCTCGGACAGGGACTCCTCTGGGGCGTGACAATTTAGTGGTATCAGAGCACAGTTTTACGATCTTTTGTTTCGTATTTTGGATTTTCGGGATTTATCTGATACCAATTTATTTGGTATCAGAGCGGGTTAGGATACCTGTTGTTGGTATTCTGGATATTTGGGTTAGCCAGGTTTGCGAGTCAAACTGGGCATTATCGGATTTTCGATATGGTTATGTTTCGGATTTCCGTTTCGGATTTATTTGGATTTTCGGCGATTTTCTTATTCGGAATTTACAGCGACGGAACATCTTCTGACGGCAAATAGGTATGTTGTTATTTTATGTTGGTTATATTGGTATTGATATCCGTAATTTAATTTAACAGATATGAGACGATCTACTCGTATTGCTGCGAGACGTGGTGTTGGACGACCACGTGCCAGAGATGCCCACTGTTAGTGAGCCTGTCAGTCAGGGACAGACTCAGATGCAGCGGGAGCATCGGGCTCTCAAATCCCGATAGCTCCTGTAGAGATACCTACTTTGGCCACACCGACGGTATCCATGCCTACCCGTTTACAGTACCATCAGGGGTACCATTGGTGTACCCAACATCGCCTCTGGCGTATTGATTCAGGCCACCACCACTTGGATCTCATGTATCCTATACCAAAGGGCACCCCTGCTGAGCGAATGCACCATATCCGTACCATTACCTCTGTACCTCCGATTGCCACCACTTTTGTTCCCAGGCGGTACCACCGACTTATGCTCCAGTATATACAAAGAAGACCGGAGTTCCTCCTCGGTTTATTCCGGTACCACCGTAGTATCGCCCAGCCTACCGTCCCCGACTCATCGATATTGTCATTTGCACGAGCTAGGATTCTAGCACTGGCCGAGTCGATGAAGACTCGTTTCACTCTTTTCGGGATCTCGATCCGAGTATGGCTCTGTCATGGATAGAGACTATGGAGCGACTTTCTTCTATATGGCTTGCTCGAGTGGGAGAAAGCGGGTCGCTTATCATTTACGGATGAAGCTAATGCCCGTGGGTTACTCATTCTATTATTGGTGAGCGAACGTCACATGGACCGTGTTCGAGAGGCTTTTGAGAGCCGTTTCTTTCCACCGTCCTATCGGATGGCTCGTGATTTTATGAGTCCGAGGCGAATAATCGCTCAATGGACCGAGTATAATCTGAATTCCTCCGGTTGGCTCGCTTTTGTCCAGAGTTAGTTGCGGAGGACAGAACTCGCATGATGCAGTTTATACAGGGATTGGATGGTTATCTGCATGTACAGCTTGCCGGATTAGGGATTACATCTTACTCTGATGCATTGAATCGAGCTTTGATGATAGAGTTAGCTCGGCAGACAGCATATCCGGACAGGAAAAGAAAGCATACGGGTCAGACATCAGGGCAGGTCCAGCAGACTCAGGCGACAGGACAGCATAGTCGCAGACGATCAGGTCAGAGTTCTTCTGGGGTTTCTCGTAGGCCTCAGAAGTCAGGACAGTCTTCCTCAGGACGTTTCCGGTCTCCTCGGCAGGATCGGAAACAGTCCACCAGCGATATACAGTGTTTCCGATGTGGTTCCAGAGACCACATCACTTCAGCCTGCACTCTGGAACAGTCAGTTTGCTTTTATTGCAAACTGCCTGGGCACCAGAGCCGAGATTGTCAGCTGAAGGCTCAGCACACGGCTTCCGGAGGGTCAGAGCAGAGGGGACAGTCTAGTCAGTCAGTGTCTCGACGAGGAGGGCGGAGATTCACACCCTCACAGCGTCAGCAGGGAGCAGCTCCCTCTGCAGCAGCATTTGGCATGCTTGGACAGGAGTACTCCAGTGCTTCTGTAGCACCCCAGAGTTTTGTTCCAGGACCTTATTATCCGACTCAGGGGCAGTACCAGACTCAGTCCCAGCCAGCTGCACAGTATCAGTCACCATCCTCTCTTCTGCCCAGCCGCAGCAGCCGCTGGCAGCGTTACCTCCTCCTCCTCCGCCAGAGACTGGACGTGTTCATGCGATTACCAGGGAGGATGCGCAGCGAGCCGACGGATCCGTTTTCCGCGGTATGATTTCCATTTATGCATTCTCCGCTGATATTTTGATTGATACTGGTAGTTCGCACTCTTTTATATCCCGTACCTTTATGCGGGAGATTGGTAGATTACCCACTTGCAGACCCCAGCGATTGACTGTCTCGCTACCGTCCGGTGATACTTTAGAAGTCACCCAGGAGATCAGAGGTTGCCCGTTAGACTTTGGCAACATGATACTTACGGTAGATCTTCTAGTATTGGAGATGGTCGAGTTTGATGTCATACTTGGCATGGATTGGCTGTCAGTTTATCATGCTACCGTTGATTGCCAGACGAGGGTGGTCACCTTCCGGCCTCCGAACCAACCCTCGTGGAGTTTCACTGGCATCAGAGACGACGGTATCTCGATTATTTCGGCGATTCAGGCGCAGAAGCTGCTGTCTCACGGCTGTCATGGTTTTCTGTTATCGTTGATCAGTACTGAGGACAGTAGTAGTTCGCAGCTCTCCGACGTTCCTGTTGTCCGGGAGTACCCAGATGTATTTCCAGAGGAGCTGCCAGGTTTGCCTCCCAGAAGGCCAGTGGAGTTCGCTATTGAGCTGATTCCGGGAACCCCGTCGACATCAAAAGCTCCGTATCGTATGGCACCAAAAGAGTTGAACGAGCTGAAGGTTCAACTCCAGGAGCTTTTAGACCGGGGATTTATTCGCCCTAGTGTTTCACCATGGGGTTCTCCAGTTCTGTTTGTCAAGAAAAAGGATGGTACTATGAGGTTGTGTATTGACTACAGGCAGCTGAATGTAGTGACCATCAGAAATAAATATCCATTACCACGGATCGAGGATTTGTTTGATCAGCTCAGAGGTACATCAGTGTATTCTAAGATTGATCTGCGATCCGGATATCATCAGTTGAGAGTCAAAGATTCTGATATCCAGAAGACAGCTTTCCGTACCAGATACGGTCCTTATGAGTTTTTGGTAATACCATTTGGGCTTACCAATGCTCCAGCGGTGTTTATGGACTTGATGAACCGCATCTTTCTGGAGTATCTGGATCAGTTTGTTATCGTTTTCATTGATGACATATTGGTCTACTCTCGTTCCGAGGAGGAGCATGCTCAGCATCTTCGCACAGTCTTGGAGATTCTTCGACGACATCAGCTGTACGCGAAGTTCAGCAAGTGTGCATTCTGGCTATCCTCAGTTGGTTTTCTGGGACACGTGGTTTCTAGCAGAGGTATTTTAGTTGATCCTCAGAAGATCGAGGCTGTCACCGGTTGGGAGCAGCCGAAGTCAGTTCAAGAGATCCGCAGTTTTCTGGGATTAGCCGGATATTACCGACGTTTTGTCGAGGGCTTCTCGCGTATTGCTATGCCACTGACACGTCTTACCAGGAAAGGCGTGAAGTTCATATGGTCCGAGGATTGCGAGATCAGCTTTCAGGAGCTGAAGCGGAGATTAGTGTCGGCTCCAGTTTTGGTTTTACCTTCTGGAGAGAACGGATTTGTACTTTACACCGATGCATCTCTTCAGGGTTTGGGCGCTGTTTTGATGCAGCACGGCAGAGTAGTCTCTTATGCTTCTCGTCAGCTGAAGGAGCATGAGAAGAATTACCCAGTTCATGACCTGGAGTTAGCTGCCATCATCTTTGCTCTGAAGCTATGGCGACATCATTTATACGGTATCACATTTGAGATTCTCACTGATCATAAGAGTCTCAAATATATTTTTACTCAGAAGGAGCTTAATCTTCGACAGAGGAGATGGATGGAGTTCCTGAAGGACTACGATTGTACCATTAGCTACCACCCGGGGAAAGCTAATGTGGTTGCAGATGCACTCAGCAGGAAGTCCCGAGGGACTTTGGCTTGCCACCGGACTTCAGTCACGGACTTGATTCAGAGTTTCTCGGAGTTAGATCTTGAGGAGCAGGGACCGACAGAGCAGGGTATTCTGGTTACCATGGTTGCTCAGTCATCGATCAGGACTAGGATCCGAGAGGCCCAGGCTGGTGATCAGCATTTGCAGTTCATTAGCAGTCAGATAGCTTCCGGGCAGCAGACCGAGTTCACACGAGACGAGGAGGGTTTTATATACTTCCGAGGCAGATTATGCGTACCTCGGTCTCATCCGGTCTTATAGGAGCTACTTCAGGAGGCACACCGTTCTCGATTTACGATCCATCCAGGCGGGACCCGTATGTATCGGGACTTGAGGCGTTCCTACTGGTGGAACGGCATGAAGAAAGACATCGCGGATTTCGTAGCTAGATGTCTTGTCTGTCAGCAGGTGAAGGCTGAACACCAGAGACCTGCAGGATTACTTCAGCGGATTCCTATTCCTGAGTGGAAGTGGGATCACATTACCATGGACTTTGTGGTAGGATTGCCGAGGACACGACGAGGCCATGACGCGATTTGGGTAATCGTAGATCGATTAACCAAATCCACGCACTTCTTAGCGATTCGGAGGACTGATTCCCTGGATCGATTGGCAGATCTGTATTGCCGAGAGATTATCAGACTACATGGTGTTCCATTGAGTATCATTTCGGATAGAGATCCACGGTTCACGTCTCGTTTCTGGCAGAGTCTGCAGCAGGCCTTGGGCACACAGCTCCGTTTCAGTACAGCTTTCCATCCACATACAGATGGACAGTTAGAGCGGACCATTCAGACTTTAGAGGACCTGCTGAGGTCATGTGTTATGGATTTCGGAGGCAGTTGGGAGGACCATCTACCGTTAGTAGAGTTTGCTTACAACAACAGCTTTCATTCGGCTATCCAGATGGCACCGTTTGAGGCGTTGTATGGTAGACCTTGTCAGACACCCGTCCTCTGGGATGAGGTTGGAGAGGCTCAGTTGTTGGGACCTCATAGAGTTCAGAAGGATGCAAAGTTGATCCGTACTATCAGACAGACGATGTCAGAGGCGCAGGATCGCCAGAAGAGTTATGCTGATCGGAGACGCAGACCACTAGAGTTCTCTGTTGGCGACCATGTATTTCTACGAGTTTCACCCACGAAAGGGGTGAAGAGATTTGGCCTCAGAGGTAAGCTAGCTCCGTGGTACATTGGTCCTTTCGAGATCTTGGAGAGGATCGGAGCGGTAGCTTACTGATTGGCACTACCACCGTCTCTGTCAGGCGTTCACGATGTATTTCACGTATCGATGCTGAGGAGATACGTGCCCGATCAGACGCATGTGCTGGCAGATATTCCAGTTCCAGTTCAGCCTGACATTACATATGAGGAGGTTCCGGTACGGATTCTCGACCGGAAAGAGCGTCAGTTGCGGAACAAGACTATCCGGCTGGTTAAAATCGGATGGCAGCATCATTCAGACGAGGAGGCTACTTGGGAGCTCGAGGACACTATCCGAGCTCGATATCCCCATCTTTTCACTTGAGGTATGTACGCATAGTTTACCGTTCAGCATTTATACTTCCTGTCTATTGTTAGTACTTGCTGATGGTAGATAACGAAATTTGGGGACCAAATTTTTATAAGTGGGGGAGAATATAAAATACCAAAAATAGGCGAATATGAATAAGGAAATTTTTCGGAATTTTTGGACATTTTTCGGGAATTTTTCGGAGCTCGTACGGACGAGTTGACGGGGATAAAAACGGGGCCCAGAAAAGCCTGTTTGGGTTACCCCATTTAAGCGAGGAATTGTTTCTTTTATAAATTCCTTATTCCTTTTCTTTCTCATTTATTTTTTTTCCCCGTGCCTATATTTCCTTCTCTCCCGAGCCTCACTCGGACCCGACGCCGATTCTTCTCACGCCGAAGCCCTAACCGCCGGCGTGCGCTAACCGCCGGCCACTCGGCGGTTCTTCTCCTTCCTCTTCTCCTCTTCCTTTGACGGCACAAACCACTCGCGGAGCATCTCAACGCTGCCGACTTCTGCCGAGCCCTCTTCTCTCTCGGGTCTTTGCCGAGCCGCCTTCTCTACTCGACAGCGACGTCGCCGCACGGGACAACGCCGGCGACTCTCGAGCCAACGCAGCCGAGGACCCGACTCTAGCCTCTGCCCTGACTCCAGCGACGCCGTCCCTGTGCCCTAGCATCTCGCGCCGCCACCACAGGCGGCCACCCCGAGCCCAATCTCCGATCACCTCACATCAGAGCCGAGCTTTACTCCATCTCGAGTGCCCTAGTCGGCTCCAACGCCACTGCCGACCATCGCCTTATTCCTTGCTTGAGCAGCCGGCGATCGCAGGGATCTTCCTCATCAGTGTCGTGCCCTAGTTTTTCCCCATTTCTGCTCTGATCTACATTTTGGATTGTGATCACTGGCCGACCACTGCAAGTGACGTTGTTGCCAGCAACAGTGGGTTACAACCGGAGGAGGAGGTCAATTGGGTAATGAATTCTTGATATAAGCTTTGATGACCTATCTTAGTTTAGTTTGGGAACCTGATTTGGAAGGGAATATACTGATTTGGGTTGCTTGTTTTGTTTCTAGCAGCCAACAACCCTAATTGTGCGGCAAAAACCCCTCATTCCAGCATTCCCTCATTCCAGCAGCAATTAACCTTAATTGGGCAGCAACTCTTTAATTCCAGCATCTTCTTGTTCTTGAATAAAACTGTGGAACTTGAGGTGAGGTTAGGGTTTTAATCTTTGTGGTAGATGATTGTTAGTTCTGTTAGCAAAAATTGTTAACTTAGATTCATGTGTAGGTTTTAAAGTAATCGAGTAGTGGAATGATTAGGGATTTACCCTAAATTAATTTAGAAGATTTTATTTAGCTATTCGTTTAAATTTGTAGCTAAATAAAAATGTAAATTATATGTTTAATATACAGGACCTTGATGTGAGACGAGTATCTCGGAGTCAGATTTGCACCATTTTATCGGAGGCGGGTACTTTTGACTTATTGTCTTTGATATGCTTAGTAATGAAAATAATATGTTGCATTAATTGTGTTTCCTATTTGTTTCGGTTAATCACTGCCCAACACATGTTACCTGTTTGATTGATTGTTTGATTTCATTTCGTATTGATCTTGTACCGATCTATCATGCTCATGGGTAGTGATATAACCATGTTTTACCATGTCAGGACCTAGGTTTGATACCTTATTTGATCAGTATACCTTGATATGATTTATTCACTATGGTGACCATTGTTATATGCCCAGAGGTTGGTTTAGTATATTACCATGCTTAGTGACATGCACCATTTGCATGATCGCATGCTGTGCGATAGATTGCTCCATTATTGTCGAGCACTTTGCCAGTTTTCATCACTGTTTGGTGCTCCGTTGTGACGCTCATGGGTAGCGTGACACAGCGTGGTAGCACGTCAGTTTGACTCTTCCGGTGCTCCGTTGATCCGCTCAGGGGTAGTGTGACGCAGCGTGTAGCACGTTAGAGATTCCTCCCCGTCATAGCGTACTGGCGCTCCCCCATTTATGATTTGGGGTAGGAGTACGTATGTACTCCGACAGCATCCCGTCCACTCGATCACTCATCAGGAGTAGTGTTGCTGAGTGCACGGTCGTCACAGCCCTACCCACTTGGTCCACTTATGTTGTGAGTTGGCTGACTGGCGTCAGGGGTGACCATGACATTGGCATCATATACATGATGCATTTATTGTTTGTGTTTGTGTTTGTTGCATTTATATGCTGCACATTGTTTAGATACCTATGTTTGACATGCATACAGGTCTTCTATACCTTTCGGACTGTTTGTCCTTATACCGGGTCCTGGTTAGTACAGATTCTCTCCTGTCTTCTTTGGTTGCATTTACCTTTATTTTTATCAGGAGACTGTACGCATGATTAGTGCTAGGTGTTATTTCTTTACTTTGCATATCAATTGTACCTGCTGAGTGTTGGACTCACCCCGCCTCCATTGTTGTTATTTTCAGGTTGATGCTGTCAGGAGGGAGTTCCAGTCGCTGGTCCCCACAGCACGTAGTGCTAGTCCTCTGCTGGGTTGAGTTGTTATTTTATTTTAATTTTTCTCTATCAGACTTTGTTTTAGTCTTGTTTTTGGATTTTACATATGGATATTGTATGGAATCCTTTCGTTTGGTGGACTTGTGATATGATTTGGATTTTATTCTACTACATGCCTGCCTGGAAGGCAGAAGAGGTGAGTTCGTCGGATTTGAGTTTTACGAGTGTAGTTGAGTAGGGTGGATTTCGAGTCAGAGTACTATTGTTTGTGATTACTATTATTAACTGCGTGGTTGTGACAGCCAGAGGCTGAATACTTATATATAACTGCGTGGTGATGTTTTATTTTATTGTTATTATTCCAGCCGCCTGTGGCTGAGGTATTTGTGAGATGTAGAAAAGTTTCAGATTGTCCACCGTACAGGGGAGATGCTGTCGAAATTTTCTCGGACAAGGACTCCTCTGGGGCGTGACAAGAGCAACATATCAAAGGCTGATGGATAAGGTATTCGCTTACCAACAAAGACAAAATGTGAAGGTATATATAGATAACATATTGATAAAATCTTTATGTGCAAAAGATTTAGTACCAGATATGGAGGAAACTTTTGCCACTTTATGAAAATACCATATGAAGTTCAACCCCAAAAATGTACATTTGGTGTCACCAAAGAATGTTTCTTGGGTTACATAATTACTGAGCGGGGCATTGAGGAGAACTCTGAGAAGATTGAGGCTATCTAGCAAATGTAACCTCCACAAAATTTTTAGGAAGTTTAAAGCTAGTGGAAAGGATAATAGCCTTGTCTCACTTCATCCTCGGTCCGTTGATCGAAGTCTTCCTTTTTTAAAAAAATATTGTGTCGAGCTATCCAATTTCATTGGGATGAACATTATGACAAAGTCTTTCAAGAAGTAAAAGATTATTTGACACACCTACCCACCATAGTCAAACCTCAATTTGGTGAAAAGTTAACGGTATATTTAGCTCTTTCGAATATAGTAGTAAGTTATGTACTCATCCATGAAGAATAAAGTGTAAGTACCCTGGGTTGATTTTGATGTCATCAACCAAGTTAAGTTGGGTCATGTTTATTTTTGATACCTTGTGTCTAAGTGTGAAGGAGCTTAGGAACACAAGAAGTCGAGTGGAAGACTCAGCGGATGAGAAGGATGGCACAGAAAGTGAGTCGACAAGCTTGATGCATTCGAGGGCTGAGACGCTACTGTAGAGTATACGGGTAGAGCGAGAAGGAAAAGCACGGTGGTCCGAGGGACGAGAAATCAAGGAGGAAGGTTGCTCAAGGAGAAGATTGAAGTTAGGTTCGGGTAAGCTCAACTCTGGACTATTGAAAGCATCACCCACAAGAGCAAAAGTTCGAAAAAGGTCAACTCGGAGGTTGACCATGGGAATGAAGAGTTATGTCTTGAAGACTCAAGGCGCCTTGATGGAATGGAGGTGTCTCAGGTGGGTTGGACTGCCTTTGTTGTAGAAAGGTGCAGAGGCGCCTCCATAGATTGGAGATACCTCAGTTGAAAACATTACAACAAAAACCCTCATAGACATCAGTGGAACAACAATGGTTTTAAGCAAAAACCGATGTCTTTGAGTATTTTACACTGATTTTTCCAAAAACCGGTGTCTATGAGCGCAGATTTTAGCTCATAGACATTGATTTTTTAGGCGATGTCTATGAGCGCCCTTTTTTTCATTAATAAACACCAATTTTAACAGTGTTTTTTAAAACCCGGTGTTAATGAACCAAAATAAAATATTTTAATTTTCCCACCAGCCAAAATTTGCAACACTATGAAGGTCCCTCCAAACCTAAATCTATATCGCGCCCCTTCCTCCGCGTGACCATCTCTCTCGCCTAAACCTAAACCTAAACCTCCGACCATCTCTCTTAGCCTAAACCTAAACCTAAACCTCCGACCATCTCTCTCAACCTCATCTCCCTCTTCCCCCTTCTTAGATCGACGCCCCTTCCTCTCCCGATCAGGATCAAGACACGACGCCCTTGCTTCTCCGTCCAACAACACCGCATCTCCTCCAATTCCTCCCTTTGGTTGAGAAGAGGAGGTCTTCTTCGCATTCCAGTAGTTTTTCCTTCATCCATCTCCGGTCCAGCATTCACTGCCACCACTCGAGTCCTTCTTCACATTCCGGTAATTTTTCCTTTATACATCGTCGCTACTGAAGTTCTTCCTCATCTTCGACAGTTTCATCTTCTTGATCTCTTGTTTGCAAGTATTAATTAATTGATGCATGCAATGTGTTTGATGAATTTCCTTAAACACTACCTTGGGTTGATTTTATCATTTTTGTTTGATAGATTGAGGAGTTGTTAGTTCCTGTTGCTAAGTTGGTTTTATATAATCCTTGAACTATCAAGTTTCTTTTATGTTTATGCTAATTCTTTTCACTGATATGTCATGGTTTCTGGTTTAGAAATTTATTGGTGTAATGATGAAGTAGTTGGTTTATGGTTTATGAAATTTATTCGTATCCTTTTCTTGGTAATCGTAGTTGGTTTCTTGGAGGACCCGCATAGTTAATTTATTTGTATAATGATGGATTAAGAATTTTGGCTCATTGTTGTAATTGTCTTGATATTTTTGATTGATTTTAGATTCATTAGTACAACAAAATGGACAAGGCATGGATGGCAAAGGATAGATTATCACATGAGTTTGAACTTGGACTAGAATCTTTCTTGCAATTTGCACTGCAACATGCTACTAATCCTACTAGTATACCTAATGGTATAGACTTAACATACAAAAAATGGATATGACATGGGGAAGAATCTGTATTAGGAGATTTAAAGAAAGGGAATGATGCAGCTGGAGAAAGTGAAAACTATTTTGCTGATAAACCTATAGATATGGTACACGCTGCATATGAAAGTTCAGATAATCCAAATCAATTTATAAAATTACTTGAGGATGCTAAGAAACCCCTGTATGTTGGGTGCACTAAATTTACAAAGTTATCTGCAATTGTGCAATTATATAACTTGAAAGCTAAATACAGCTGGAGTGATAATAGTTTTACTGAACTACTTGTCTTGTTTGGAGAAATGCTTCCCGTTGACAATGAATTGCCTTTATCTTTATATGATGCAAAGAAAAGCTTATGTGCAATGGGGATGACTTATAAGAAAATACATGCTTGCCCTAATGATTATGTCTTATACTGGAAGGAGTATGAGGATTTTACCGATTGTCCTACTTGTGGGTTGTCAAGGTGGAAGTTGGCCAAGAATTCTAGGATAATTGAAGGAGTCCCTGCAAAAATTTTATGGTACTTTCCTCCTATTCCTAGATTTCAAAGAATGTTTCGAAGCAAGGAAATATCTAAGGAGTTAATTTGGCATGCTAATAAAAGAGTATGTGATGCCTATATGCGACATCCAGCTGTGCACCTTGTTGGAGACTTGTGGATCATAATTGGCCAGATTTTGCTTCTGAGACAAGAAATCTAAGGTTGGCCATAGCAGCTGATGGGATCAATCCTCATAGTTTGATGAGTTCTACATATAGTTGTTGGCCAGTTATAATGATCACCTATAACCTTCCTCCATGGTTGTGTATGAAGAGAAAATATATGATGCTCACGTTGTTGATTTCTGATCCTAATTAAACAGCTGGGAAATGACATTGATGTGTACTTGGCATCTTTGATAGAAGATTTAAAAGAATTATGGGAAGTTGGTGTTGAAGCATATGATGCACACCGAGAAGAAAGATTCTTGCTTAGAGTTGTCCTATTGTGGACAATTAATGATTTTCCGGCATATGGAAACCTGGCAGGATGCACTGTAAAAGGATATCAAGCATGCCCTATCTGTGGTGAGAAAACTTGTGCAAAAAGGTTGAAGCATAGTAAAAAAAATGTCATTTACAGGTCATAGACGGTTTCTTCGTAGAGATCATCCTTATCGAAGGCAAAAGAAGGCATTTGATGGGACACAAGACTTTACTATGGCCCCAAAACCACTAAGCGGTGATGAAGTTTTAAAAAAAGTAGAAGGAATTACATGCCGATGGGGAAAAATTAGAGCAAATCTTCAATTAAAGGAAAATGATGGTAAGTCCTGCTAGAAAAAGAAATCGATATTCTTTGAACTTGAGTATTGGAAAGATCTGCATGTTCGACATGTTCTTGATATGATGCACATAGAGAAAAACGTTTGTGAAAGTTAGATTGGTACATTACTTGATATGTCAGGAAAGACAAAAGATGGAATTGCAGCAAGAAACGACCTTGTGGATATGAAAATTAGGGGAGAATTAGCACCACAAAAAGGGGAGAAAAGGACATTTTTGCCCCCAGCATGTTATATATTAAGCAAGGATGAGAAAAGAAGACTTTGTAATTCATTGTTCGGAATTAAGGTTCCCACGGGTTACTCCTCCAACATCAAAAACCTTGTCTCAATTAAGGACGTAAAACTGGTTGGTCTTAAATCACATGACTGCCACACCTTAATGCAACATTTGCTTCCAATTGTCATCCGTGATGTTCTACCCAAGCATGTCAGAAATGATATCACAAGGTTTTGTTTCTTATTCAATGTGTTATGTAACAAAGTAATAGATGCCTCAAAGTTGGATAATGTACAAATAGAAATTGTGACGACGTTGTGTCTGTTTGAAAAGTATTTTCCACCTTCATTTTTTGATATAATGGTTCACTTAACAGTTCATCTCGTGCGTGAGGTCAAGTTGTGTGGATCAATTTGGTATAGATGGATGTTTCCATTTGAAAGATATATGAAAACATTGAAAGGTTATGTGCGGAATAGAAATCGACCAGAAGGATGCATGGCTGAATGTTATATTGCTGAAGAAGCTGTAGAGTTTTGCTCAGAATTTCTATCTAATATGAACACGATAGGGATTCCATCAAAGCATCGTGAAACAATACTCACTAAGTCCTTGTCAGGTGCCAAGGTGCACTTCTGTTGTCACGATGAGTGGGAACAAGCACATCGTTATGTATTGGAAAATGAAGCTGAGTTTGATCCTTACATTGTGTAAGCCCTCTAGTTCAGTAATAATCTCCTGAAATTGTTTAAAAAAATATCTGATTAATCTCTTCAAAATTTTTTGATTAGGGAACATATGACACACTTGAAGCAAAATTTCCTATTAAAGGTGCAAAGTGGTTACAAGATAAGCACCACAGAAGTTTTATTTCTTGGTTCCATGAACATGTAAGTACCATAAATATTAGCATGTTTATTATTGAACACAAGAACTTTAAGAATTTTAATAATTAAACCCCCTTATGATGAATTGTAGGTTACAAATACAACATCATCTTCCTCCAATCAATTATCAGAAAAAGTGAAGCTGTTGGCAAATGGACCTAGCAAGCAAGTGCTAAAATACTCTAGTTATATGATCGATGGGGTCACTTATTACATGAAAGAACGTGATAATGTTACAATTGTTCAAAACTCGAGTGTAAGCTTGCTCACACAAACAATGCAAGTTGCAAGTTCAAAGGATAAGAATCCAATTATAACAGACATGATGTATTATGGAGTGATACAAGAAATATGGGAGCTCAATTACCATGATTTTCGAGTTCCAATGTTTAAGTGTGATTGGGTAGAGAATAACATTGGTATTAGTGTAGATGATAATGGTTTCACCTTGGTAAATCTTAAGAGAATGGGATTCAAATCCGACCCATTTATCTTGGGCACTCAAGCGAAGCAAGTATTTTATGTAGAAGACCCTCAAGATCCCACATGGTCTATTGTACTTTCAACTACAAATAGAGAGTATTTTGAATACATCACTGATGATAAGTTGGGAGATCCTTCAATCCACTACCAATGCTTCACAAAAGGGATGTCATCAATGGATATTGACGAAACTAATGACAATGAACCATCCTGTATTCGTGGAGATTGTGATGGGATTTGGGTTGACAATGAGAATTTTTAGTTTGTAACTTTATTTATGGTTTATATATGTGTCTATTTACTTTATTTTGGTAACTTTGGTTCATTGTTTGGTAGTAGTTTTTTTTTTAAATATACGAATGTTTACTTTGTTGTGATTTTGAATGATATGCTTTGCTCTATTTCAAATTCTGACTGTTATGACTAGGTTTTTGACACTATGAACACTAGAAAAAAGGCCCATTTAGCACGTAATGATGATAAGTATTCACACACAAATGCAAAAGACAAAGAACAAGATCAAAAAGAGGGTGCTGAGGATAGCCAGGACATAGGATCAGACGGGGCGGCCCAAACAACAAGATCAAAAAGAGGTCGTACACAAATGAATAAGCTTGTTGTTCAAAGGGTTCAGGGAGTCAAACAAAGTGTCAAATTTAATTAGTATAGACAGCCAGTTAGCCAAAAGGCTTCTGAATTGCAAAGTTTTATTGGTGTGCTTGCTCGGGAAAAAGTTAATATTAATTACCACTCTTGGAAGCAAGTGCTGAATGAAGTTAAGAACATGATATGGGAATTTGTCAATGTAAGTAACATGATACTTTCTTATCTGATGCATTTTTTTCTTTTCTTTTATTTATATACTTAAGATATTTGTTTGTGTAGTTGACATACCAACTGGACCCAAAATGGAGGAATGGGTGTTTGATCTCTGCAAACATCAAGTGGCGTTAGTATAAAACTCACCTGACCAGGACATTCATCCAGCCAAATAGAAATAATCCGAAGCTTCTCAATAAGGTACCTCAAGGGCATTGCATTTCACGTGAAGATTAGAGTAGTTTTGTGATTAATCGGATGTCTAAATACTTTATAGTAAGTTGTTTAAGGTGGTCTTTTTAAATTCTAGTTGATATATGTGGTTATAATTCATCTATCACTATGTAGAGGAAAAGTGAACTACAAAGTCAAAGAAGCAAGGCAAACTTATACCCTCATCATCTTTCTCGAAAAGGATATGTGGGTTTGTCTAAAGAAATAGTAAGTATTTAGTTAACATTAAATTCCTACTTATGGTTGTCGTAGTTGGTGTTGAGTACATTGACTTCATGTGATTTTTTGCTTACAGTCCAGTGTTTTATGTGATGATGATGAGATAAATAGAGTCATCCTCTAGAAGAGAGGGCGGCTCAACAAAGCTGGGGAATTCGTTGGCGATGAGTTGAAGCAAATAGTGAATAAGATTGTAAGCAAAAGTATACATAAATTGCTTATTTTGTACATATATGATATATGTATATATTTAAATTTATTGTATTTGGATGCATGACAGGATGATTATATTGTCCAAAAGAAGGATGGTAAGATGCCCTTTACAAAACCATTTGAAGATATTCTCACGAAGGCCTTGAATTCTAACGAACATGGTGGATGTGTGAGAGGCATAGGAGCAAATGTCACTCCATCATCCTTCTTCAAGGTTGCTAGAGGGAAGGTGCAAATTGATAAGGCTGCCTATGAAAGGCAACAGAAAGAGTTTAAGGAGGCAAAAGCTATGCTTTCTAACCAAGGTGACAGAATAGAAAAATTGGAAGCAATGGTGTTGAAACTATCTGGTCGAGAATTTGAGAGTGAGGAGAAGGGTAGCTGCTTAGTTAAACCATAATGCCTCCTCGATATAAAACCTGAAGTTGAACGTCATAGGTGCCTCTCAAATGAAGGCCTAGAAGAACATGATGATGATGATGTGAAATTTATTGAGAAGGATTCGGCTTTACAGGTTAAATATATATTTCACGTTGATATTATTATCCCATCGTTAGTATCTAATGAGGCTTGTAAAGTACTATATGTTGAAGATTCATGAATTGTTTGTCTTATAGGGAAAAGCAGTGATGTTGTTATTACAGCCTAACGACAAGACTGTTGCATATGGGACAATTGTCTCTGTTAATGGACCTGGCAACTTTATTGATGATGTTCCATTACCCGTGAATTGCATGAGGATTGCCATTGATAAAAAAATTGATCAATCAGCACCACTGCCTGTTGCAATCTCGTCTGCATGTCAGAGTATTGGGGATGCTGTAGGTGGCCATGTGGCTTGGCCTGTGCACTTAATCAACATGCGGGATGAGGTAAATGTGATAAAGTGTTGTCTAAATTTTGTGTACATTTAAAGTATGTCACATATCTAATATATATATGGTTGCATCTACATACGTAGAAGACCAGGAAGAAAAAAGTTAACAACAGACAAGAGAAGTCTAAGTTACAATCGTCCAATGTGCCAAGACCCTTACACATCTTATATAGTTATTTTTAGCGTCTTGATGAAACAGAGAATGTGATTTTGGAATTAGTTCCTGATGTATTTGGCATGAAGCGCACAGTCCATGTTAATTGCGATGACATATTTCCCTTTTGTGAGTTGAAGCCAATCACAGACACTTACCTAGTTGTGTATATGTGGTAAGCTTTCAATTGAATTGGACTTTATTTATGTGTTTCATTAATTTAGATTTCATCATTTTTTTGGGATATTTTCCAATTGTAGGCGTCTATATAGAAAGATGCAGGAAAAGATGTTGCTGTAGGATTTCAGATTGGTGGATCCAGTGCCTGTGGAGTATGTACCATCAAGAAATCAGAATAGAGATTTCATCCAAGAACAGTTGAATAAAAGGGCTTGTTACTTAAGCAGTAGGCTAATTGGTACCTCATCTGGTCAATTGATTGTTGTGCCATGCAACTTTGGGTGAGTAAGAATAACATTATATATCACTCTCACTTGCATATTTTGAGAACTTGCAAGATGCATATATACACTAATTATATTTCTTTGTGTAGTTTTCACTGGATTTTAACTATCATCAATGTTGAGAAGGAGATTATTTTTTTGTTGGATCCTCTTAGTCACGGCATTCGTGATCAAGATTGGAAATATGTTGTCAAAATGTAAGTTTTTTGGCTTCTTTTCTTATCTTTGTTGAAACATGTATGTATTTTGATGTGGCAATACAATTCCCACGGGTTATATGCATGAAGGGCCTTGAAAATGTATAATGCGGAGGCTGGAAGGAAAGGGAAAAAACAACCAACATGGGTAGTTGTCAAGGTATGTCCTTTTGATTAGCAACTGTTTCACTTTCCTTGAAGGAGTTATTCCAATATTTCTTTTCTAACATAGGCTCCTCAACAACTGGATGTGGAGCAATGTGGTTTTTATATCATGCGATATATGAAAGATATAATTGAAAATTTTGGAGTTGACCACAAGGATTCACTTCCAGTAATGGTAATAATACAATATCTTCTATTTTGCATATAAGCCCTAAAGATAATTTGTTGCATTTTCCAACACTGTTTCAGTATCATAATTGATACAAACTCATTGATTTTGATTGATATGAACGTCTCTTAGCTTTTCCCTCATTATATCAGATCTTGCTGCTGCTATGCTTTTCCCCTGGTGCTTGATGTGTTTCTATGTAGTCTTTAAACTTCTCTATTTCAATTTTGGCAGCTATGTGCTCGTCTATGATTAATAGTTCAATAGAATTCAGGGTCACTGATTTGTTATATGATGCTCTTGGTCCTTCCATGATTTTTGAATTCAACCATTATCATGCCTAGTAATTTGTTGTATGATGCTGTCGGTTCTTATCAATCTCTACACTTTAATTAGAAGGAGCAAATTATCTATGTTATATTCTAAGCAGCATATACTAAGTGCCATATATGAAAGTTTTAGATTTTACAATGATTTTTTTATGCTAAATTGCATATGTATATGTGTATCGGTGTGTATGCGGATGCGCGCAATTATCCTTCAATGAATTAAGCATTATGAACAATAGTCTTCCACATCAGCCTTTAAAAACTCAGTATTCTATTTTATTTGATACATGTACACATTTTTTTTAGTTATTTGACATATGGTGGATTATTGGGTCCTGATCATGAATTAACTTTGTATAAAGTATTGTAGATTATCTTTGTTGCAAGTATCAATTAGAAAGGGACTTTCTTTGGTTTAGATATTTTGCATTCCAAATTTAGTTTATTGGTAGTTCTCATTGCAAAATCAGACTGAAAAGCTTTCAAAATGCTTGATTTGAAGTGTTAGAAGGATAGAGATCAGAAAAACTAGACTGACCTCGTTAGAGCTAGAGCAGATATTTGGAAAAAAATAAATAAATCAAAATTGCATCTTTACCATTTCTAGCTTTCAAAATTGCATCTTTACCATTTCCAGCTTTCAAAATTGCATCTTTACTAATATATTATTTATGTGTTTTTACAGTTTACAAATCTCAAGTACTCCAGAGTTGAAATTGATGAAGTGCTGTTTGAGTGGGCTGAATGCATGCTAGATTACATTTGAAGAGTGGTTCTACCTTGATGTGTTGTTAAAAGAATGTTCTACCTTGATTCTGATATCTATTAGCTTTTGATGTAAAAAGAATGTTTGGGTATTTTATGGATACTGTTGTAAGAAGATTATTTACGCAATTTATGAATATTTGTGTATTTTATGGATAATGTTGAATGAAGAATATTTGTGTAATTTGTGAATATTTGTGTATTTTTTTTTGTTACTGTCGGTTTTTCATTGTTTCGGAAATGAAATTTGTGCTGTTAAAAATACTCATATTACATCGGTTTTCCACCGCTGCAAAATCGGTGTTATTAACTAATATTACATCGATCGTATACCGCTGCCAAAACTGGTGTTATTAACATATAATATTACATCGGTTTTACACCGTTGATGAAACAGTGTCGTTAAGTGATACTACACCGGTTAATAATCGATTCGAACACCGGTGTCATTAAGTGATACTACACCGGTTTTAACCCGATGTCTAAAATGACAGACCTTTTACATCGGCTTCATAGACATCGATCGAAAATGTAATAGACACCGGTGGAAAACTGATGTCTATGAGGGTTTTTGTTGTAGTGAAAGGCGGGGAGGTGCCTCAGATGGAATGAACACCATAACAAAATTGCTAACATAACCTTTCCTAACAACCTATTGTGTTCTTTAGAAATTAAATTCGGAATTGCAAACGGAACTTAACATTATTGATTCCAAATTTAACTTATCTGTTCTTAGTGGTTTAGACTTGGATCACAAACGATACTTAACATTATAGATCCAAATATACCTATGTTACAAATTCAATTAAATATTTATTTTGGAAATTGGCTCCCAGGTCAAATATGGCGAGACACTTGACCTTCTTGGGTATGGGAACATCCACCACTGCATCGACAAAGCCTCTTAACGAAATTCAATATTTAATTTTCTTATATAACCCTAGGTTTAACAAAAAAGAATAATCGAATCACAAGATCAAAAAAGTAAAATAAAAGAAACACAACTTTGAATTACAAATCTGAAAATCTAGAATCTCTAGCCTTTTGTGTTTGGTATTTCAAAATTCATACAAAAAAAAACTAGTATGATGCGGAAAAGAATTACTAATTATACCTTTCTTTGTAAGAAACAACCTCTTGATCTTCTATCGTATTCCTCTTCTTATCTCGGATGTTGTGTGGGCAACGATCTACCGAGACGAGAACCACCCAAGCCCTTCTTCTTCCTTCTTCCATGTTTCGGCCAAGCAACTTTCTCCAAGACAAACAAGTCTCGGCCACCAACCAAGCTCCAAGGAAAATTAGGAAACAAAATCCTCCTTTCTCTTCCTCTTCTCCAAGCTAGATCCGGCCACCAAAACAAGCTCCTAGAGATTGATGAGGTTCGGCCACGAAGGAGGAAGAAAAGGAGGAGAAGATTCTAGGGCCGGCCACCACCAAGGAGGAAAAGAGAGAGGAAAAATAGAAGAGAGTTCTCTCCCATGAAGGCACTCCTACCCTCTCTTTTATAATCCTTGGTCATGGCAAATAAGGAAATTTAATTATAATTAAAATTCTCTTTATTTTCCTTTCCATTAGTTAATAAAGAAAATTTAATAAAAATTGCTTTTAACCCCTTCTATGGCCGACCCCTATTCATGCTCCAAATAAGGCAAGTTTTAAACACAAAATTAAAACTTTTATTTGTTTCCAAAAATTTTAAAATAAAAATTTCTCTAATAATTTTTCCCTTCATGGTTGGTTATAAAAGGAAACTTTTATAAATTAAAATCTCTCTATTAAAACATGTGGATGATTTACAAAAAAGAAAGTTTTCTCTAAAATTAAAATCTCCTTTCAATCTACAGATAAGGAAAGATATCAAATCTTTTCTTAATCTTTTGTATAAACTATAAAAGGAAAATTTTAATTTTTAAACTCTCTTTTAAAATCATGAGGATGGTTTCATAAAAGGAAAGTTTTATCAAAAATTAAAATCTTCCTTTAAACTACAAATAAGGAAAGATATCAAACCTTTCACTTAATCTTTCGTAGAATGCTATAAAAGAAAAGATTTAAACTTAAACTCTCTTTTAAAATCATGGTTCCACAAAAGAAAGATTTTAAAAAATAAAATCCTTTTATTTTATATGTGGTCGGCCACACCAAGCTTGGGCTCCAAGCTAGGGCCGACCACCAAAACTTAGCTCATCCTTTTGTCTTGGCCGGCCCAAGCTTGAGCTCCAAGCTTGCTTGGCTGGCCACCTTAGGATGGGTATAAAGGTGGGTATAGGTGGGTATAATACTTTATAAATAAGAGACTACGATAGGGACTGAGAGGAGAATTGGTTTTAGTCTCCCGATGAAATTAAGCTTCCCGTGTTCGCCCAAACACCCAACTTAATTTCATCAATAATTCATACCACTAAAGAATTATTATTGAACTGTCGCACCAATCCCAAATTACATTTTGGGATCCTTCTTATTATGAGTGTGTTAATATCCCTGTGTTTAAGATGTCAGATGTCCACTAACTAATTGAGTTACTGACAACTCACTTTAATTAATATCTTAGTCCAAGAGTAGTGTCACTCAACCTTATTGTCATGTCGGACTAAGTCCACCTGCAAGGTTTAACATGACAATCCTTATGAGCTCCTCTTGGGAACATTATCAACCTAGATTTCTAGGAGACAGTTTTCTTCTATAATCAACAACACACACTATAAGTAATATTATTTCCCAACATATCGGGCCTATTGATTTATCGAGCTAAATCTCACCCTTTGATAAGTCAAAAAAATAAATATTAAATATATGTACTTGTTATTATATTAGGATTAAGAGCACACATTTCTATAATAACTAAGGTCTTGTTCTTTTATTAAGTCAGTATAAAAAGAACTTACCTTAAATGATCTTGCTCAATACACTCAGAGTGTACTAGTGTAATTTTATAGTTAAGATAAACTAATACCAAATTATACTATGACTATTCCAATGGTTTGTTCCTATCCATCTTAGTTGTGAGCTACTGTTTATAATTTATAAAGAACCGATAACATGATTTTCTGTGTGTGATACCACACACCATGTTATCTACAATATAAATTAATTGAACAATTACACTTAACATATAAATGTAGATATTTTTTTACCAATGTGATTCTTTATTTCAAAATAAATGTTTACAAAAACTAGGCTTTTAGTATACATTCCAACAACTATTGTGTTTCAAGTTGAACCATTGTGTTTCTGGTAAAGAGTTAATGATTTTGTTCTAAAATGACAATAGTTTTTAACTGTTGTGTTTAAAGTAAAAAGATAACAGTTTTTAACCATTGTCTTTGAACTCTCCTATTTTTCTCAATGTGTCAATTTACAATGATTTTTAACCATTTTACTTCAAGTACACACGTCAAATTCTGGCTTTTTTAATATTAGACAATGGTAAAAACTGTTGTCATTTGTCTATTTGAACCATTGCTATTTCTCAACATATCATTTTAATCGTTATCGTTTCTCAACATATACTAGAGAACAATAAACCGTTGTTTACAAACATATATACAATAAATCATTTTCTACAAACATATATATATCATTCTAATTAAATGATCACTTCTTATATACACAAACTTGTAGCAAAACAAATATACAAACTTGTGGCAAACTATATTAACTGAAACCCTATTTAGTCACTTCTTGTCTTACAATTTGGAGGCTTAAAGAGTACATTAACCCTAAGAAGTATAAATGCACCACATCATCAAATGAGATAATTCATAAATGTATCAAAGACTTAACAGACATCACAAAGCCAAGAAAAAGAAACTCTTGGCTCATCACCATATAAAGTAAACAACAATAACCAAAAAATAAATTCATACAAGTAACAATATTTTATCGCCAAAATCTTTCTGACAAATAATATTTTAGTTATTCAATATCAAAAATCATGTTGTAGCCTCTCTTCTGCAACGTTTACGCATATTGCTCAACCGTTCAAGCTCTGCCCAAGTGCCAACACAAATAGAAACATGTATTCAATCAGTTTCAAATTAGTATAGATTCACATGGAAACAACAACAATTTTATGAATAAGTTCTCATTTATAAGGTAAAATGTTAACTACTCTCGTCATGATTGTCTCCCCATCGTGAATCTATCTCTTAGGTAAATTATATGTTAATAATACACAAATCTCTTAAATCACTACTATTATGCTGAGTAAAGTTTTTCTTTGCCTCATATCCCTCAATTTTATTCGACTCAATTTATCTAACTATAGAATCTATTAGTTGTCTTTGGAAATCTCATCTTTAGAACCCATCTACTTCATCATAAATGTTTATAGCAATGCCATTTTTGGATACCTCACAATCTCATCTTTGTTATGTTAATTTTTTGACTGTATTATTTTCTAATCATCCAACACTATAACCATAAAACATAGCTAGTTAGGTACAAACTACAAACATAAACTCTAGTCGCGTGAGTAGATAATAAGCAGGTAAATAAAGTTGCTCAAACAAAGTATTCTCACCTGTCCATCAAGAGCGACAATTGCATCATCCATTTCGTCCTATGATTCCATCTTCATAAAGTCAAAACCACGTGATCCTCCAAATTGTAAGACAAGTTTGTATTAGCCTGTAATAGAACTTGCTAGTGAAATGCAATACTTTGGCTTCTTTTGGATTAAATCTCATGGTACGTTAAAAATTCAACCCGGTGAATTAATCAAATAGGAAATCAACATAACATCGTGACAGAGGCAAAAGTCTCTATGAAACTCATTTGTTTTTGGTGATTCTAGTTCTAATCAACAACAACCTTACAAACACGGATGTCCACTTATGATGACAATAATGTACATCTTGCATAAGTAATATTTATATGTATACTGAGGCTCAATGTCAAATTGACTTTGGATAACCGTGTTTTAAGGTAAAATATTGAACGTGTATCAAAGAATTTTTACTAGTTGAGGGAAAAGAGATTTCCTCTAGTAAAGGATCATAAAATGTCAGTCACATCATATTTTAGTATCTTAGTGACAATTAATATCATAAAATGACTTTAGGACTTATGTACCTAGCAAAAGTAACTAACCAAAAAGTATTTTAAAAACTACAAAATGGATAAACTACACATTATAAATTGTCCAAACAAAATGAAAATTTCTTTTTCTTCAGCAAGCAGCATTTCATGGCTGAATTCAGTAATGGTACAAATAGAAGTTCATGCTTGGCTTACCTTCCTACTGAACTGCTTTTCCAACTCCCTAACTAGCCTCACATGAATCTTCTTGCAGGATTTATAAAATCTATATGAAATATGGATAACAACAGCTCTATGATTCCCAGTGGTAAATGCAAAGATACATTATGCTCAAAGATTCAAAGTGAATTTTTTGAGAAAAAGAAATATATATCTGGCCAAAACAAAATCATCAGTAAATAACACACTACTGAATAATTGAATGTGAGAATGCTGCATAGAAATTAAACAACATAGTTGGTATAGCATCTTATCGTGTAATAAGTTGATTGACAACTGTGATAATAAGCTTCTAAATAAGACTTGTCAATTTCATAAACCGTAGTAGCATAGTTAGGCAATCCAAAGGTTTGGCAACTATGGCTTTAAAAATGATGACAGTAAAAAGGAGAATGTCAACAATGATGAGCTTGTGTTCACGGACCAAAAAACAATTGAAATTCAAAGAACGAGATAATATCATGCATGTAGACGTAAAATTCAATGAATAACTAAACAATTTGATCAAGATTATGACTGCAACGCACTAGATCAACAACTAGTTAACACCCACAACTACCTAACTTTGACTCAGTTAAAAAAACACTGCACCATTAAAAATAATTATGCAAAGAACATGAACTTCACAATCAACAGGAAGAAAATCATAAATAGGATGGAGAAAGGAGAATAACAGAAAGCCACAATTGTAAAATTTTTCTAATCTATAAGGTGAACAATCTAACAAATACCAAATACCATACAATCCCAAATTACTCAACAAAATGTATAATTCCACCAAAAGAACTAACTTTCTATCCAAAAATAAGCTAAATTACTCAACATAGTACCTAAATCTTCACAGCATTAGTTCTCAAATGTATTAACTATTTTCAAATTTTCCAACATCGGTAGTTCTTCTGAATTGATGCAACTGCATATGAGTTATAATAAATTAAAAGAAACAATAAAAAAACCAAAGAGAGGAGATAGAAGTATGTTGCCAGACTACAGTAGTATAACCTTCTTATAGAGAATCTTTTTCATGCTAAATCTAACAAATTATAGAAAACATATATACAAGTGCAGTTGTAGCAATAAAAACTACAAACTCATGATCATATGATCACTCCTGGGAAATATATATACAATACTTGTAGTAAAACTGTAAAGATTAGATGCTCATGCTAAAAGTCCATAGCGCAAAACACTTATAGATTACAATGGTTAACCAAAAGAGTTTCATTGTCCAAATTTCCTACTCATCGAATATATGATCTTGTATGCAATCTGCCCATTTAGAACATACTTCGTTAATTTCTTTTCTGACTATCACTGATTTTGTGAATTGCATGTGAATAAATAAGTGAAAATGTTAATTACACAAATAAGTTCATCTATAGGTTTCAATAAGAAAATTTGGAATTATATCTAATATTACCATAGCTAGCAGCGAAATCTTGTCATTTGATGTGGAATCCTCAATAATATCCTTCATATATCGCAGTACGAAATAACCACATTGGGCTCCATCCGATTATAGGGGAGCCTGTGACAAAAAATGATAGTAGCAAGTTAATAATTTAACTGTAATAACAAAATGAATGAGAATACTACATCCATGTTGAGGATAGGAAAGATACCTCGTGCATCCTCAAACAGATATAACCGAACAGAATGCATGATAACTTGGAATTTGCAATTTCTTTTATGTGATTCAATCAACTAGAAAATGGGGAAAAAAACTAGCCAACATAACTAGAGAAGACAATAGGGAAAATCACATCCAGAAATTCCCTAGACATCATAGTCAAAAGATTGGGTGAAGATATATCAATACATGGAGAGAAGCATTTGAGCATAGTAACAAGAGGAGTGGGGCAGTTGTTTGATATAAATTAGGGTCACCTTCGGTATCAAGCATACCAAAGCAAAATACAAAAAACAAAAAAACAAAACAAATTTTTCCCTAGAGACTCAGGCGAACCATATAGGATACTTGCCTAATAGGGGCTTGTCTACCCTCTAGGTGAGGTGGTTTGTGGTTAAAATCGCTTAAGCGACCATTTAGGGCAATTTCTAATACCATGATTTTGCTGATATAAATTAAGCTTCAATCTCTACTAAATTGATGTTTTTGTTGGGACCAAAATGTAGCTAAAGGGGGGGGGGTTGATAGCTTGGCGCGATCTCGTGCTCATCGTTGCTTGCTTCTTGCGATGATGTGCAGCGAAAAATACAAGAACATAAACACAACAATGCTAACTCGAGGATTTACTTGGTATCCACCTCACAAGAGGTGACTAGTCCAAGGATCCACACACTCACGCACCCTCCACTAATAAAACACTCCTTTACGGTAACTACCGAAGGCGGAGAAGCCCTACAAGCTCACAATACAACAACAAGAAAGAAGGAAGCAAAATACAAATGAATCTTACAAGATTGCAATAAAACCCTAGCTCCTTCTTCTTGTTGTATTCTCGCCTCTTGACTTGGACGTACCTCCAAGAACCTTAAAGATCTGGCGGTGAACTTTGTGGAGAAGTCGCCCAAACTCAAGCTCTGGTCGTGTGTGTCGAAGAGAGGAAGAACTGCCGAAGCAATCGCACGCCAACGGCTAAATCCTGCGCCAACGGTCGGATCCCAATCGATTGGATTGCTCCCAATCGATTGAGGAGGATTTGGATCGATCGGCCGATCGATCCAGAGCGCCTCTGTGCTCTCTGGAATTGTCTGGATCGATCGGCTGATCGATCCAGGGCTTATTGTGAAAAATCGCAGCTCCCAATCGATCACCCGATCGATTGGAGGCTCCCAATCGATCGGCCAATCGATCGGGAGGCTTTCTGTTCGCGCGACACTTCTCCCCAATCGATCCACTGATCGATTGGGAGGAGGTTTGTCGCGGGGACTCACCCAATCGATAAGCCGATCAATTGGGCATGAGCCAATCGATCGGCTGATCGATTCAGCTCCTGTTTTTGCCCAAAAACAAGTCCAAAGTCCCCTACACCAACATCCGGTCAACTATGACCTGTTGGTTCATCATGCCTAGCATCCGGTCACCCTTGACCTGCTAGGTCTCCCTCACTATGTGTCTGGTCAATCCCTTTGACCCACTTGGACTTCCACCAGATGTCTGGTCAACCTTGACCCATCTGGATTTCCTTGTGCCAAGTATCCGGTCAATCCCTTTGACCTACTTGGACTTCCCATCTGCCTAGCTTCACTCACTAGGTCTTTCACCTGGCTTCACTCACCAGGATTTCCCATACTGCCTAGCTTCACTCACTAGGTCTTTCACCTGGCTTCACTCACCAGGATTTCCCTTCTGCCTTGCTTCACTCACTAGGACTTCTCATCTGCCTGGCTTCACTCACCAAGACTTTCCTTACTGCCTAACTTCACTCACTAGGACTTCCCAGTCAAGTATCCAGTCACGCTTGACCTACTTGACTCTCCTTCACAATCTTCCCACATGAACAATCGCACCTGCAATCTCCATGTATTGTCTACATGTATTGTCAAATGTCGAAACCCAAACATCAAGACTCGAGCTTGAACCAATTCAAGCTTAGTCAACCAGGTCAACCTTGACCTAGGGAATATTGCACCAACAGTTTTAGGACAAACATAATTTTATTTCATTGACTCTTACATATAGGAAGCTTTATAACAACTAGAACTAATTCTTTTATTCTAGAGAACAACATAAGAAAGTCAAACTTTCAGTGAGAAATTTTTATTAAAAAATTGTGTAATTGGTAATAGACATTCTTTGCAAATGATAAAGTCATAACTTAGATTTTAAATTTTTAGATTGACATAAGTAAATCTGTTAAAACCATTTCATAAACTGCAAAGTGAGACATTGATGTTAAATAATTGCCTCCTACAATGCCAACAGGATCTAGCATAAATTAAGTCAATCAACCTATTGTAAATACTCCAGGGTAGTTTTAATGTGGTCAACTAAATTCAGTTAGGTCTTGTTGTATTTGATCCTTGTTTCTAAGTGTACAGGAGCTTAGGAATACAAGAAGTCGAGCGGAAGATGCGGCCAACGAGAAGGATGACACAGGAAGGTAGTTCACAGGCTCGGTACATCCGAAGGACAAAGTGCTAAGAAGAGTACACCGGCGGATGAGTAGAACGCGCGCGGCGATTTAAGATATGAGAAGCCAATGAGGAAGGCTGCTCGAGGAGAAGCTTGGAGTTGGGTTCGTATGAGCTCAATTCTGGATGGCCGGAGCATCACCCAAACGAATAGAGTGAAAAATAGTTAACAAGGAAAGTTAATCATTTCCAGATGAACAGTGCTAAAGGCGCTCTTAAAGGCATTGAAGGCGCCTTCTGTGAATAGTACTGAAAGCGCCTTCAAATGCTTGAAAGGTGCCTTCGATGAACAGTACGAAGGTGCCTTCGTACTGTTCATCGAAGGCACCTTTCGACAGCCATTAGCGAAGATAAAGTCTTATCTTCACATGGACAAAACTTAACCGATTAAAGGTGCCTTGAACCCTCTTGAAGGCGCCTTCCATCCTTGGATAAGATTTTCCAGGAGCTATAAAAAGGCCTTTGGAGCTATGAAATAAAGAACAACTATAACTACAATTCTTGTGCTCTTTCCTAGTCTATTGCTTGAGCTGTCAACGTCTGTAAGAGGCTTCTCTGCCTACAACGAAGGAGATCTACTAGTGATCTTCACTACCTTGGATTAATAACCATCTAGGTTATAACCAAGTTAATTTATTAGCCTCTTCTATGTTTAGTTGTTTAATGTTTTTGTTATAATTGTGCTACTAATCTGAGTTAGAAGATTGGGAAAGGTTAATTTTTATTTTATAAGCAATTCACCCTCCTCTTGTCGGTCCGCTGCACCAACAATTAGTATCAAAGCCAGAACACCTCAGAAGGACTAACCGCCGGCTAAAGTATAGAGATGATGGCCAGAACTAGCATCCACCCACCAGTATTCGAGAGGGAGTTCGTGTTTTAGAAGTGAAGAATGGAGGTATTCTTTAAGACAAATTTTAATATTTTTTTAATAATGAAATATGATTTTGAAGCACCAAAGAACACAAATGGAGAAGAACTCGAAGAACACCTCTGGACCAGAAAGTAGCGCGACTAATTTATGGCAAACGGTAAGGCTGAATTTCACCTTATAAGAGTACTACTGGTTAAGGATCTCGACAGAATCGACAAGTACAAAAGTACAAAAAAAAACTTTAGGAAAAGTTCTTGAAGCTCTATGAAGAACCAAAATAAGTCGAATCTAACTCCTCAACGGACACTGAGTCATCATCCGAAAAACTTGAGATCGAGAAAATTGCTAGAAGAACATTTATAGCTGAATACCTACCTGAAGACAAAGAAAGCTCATCTGAGATAAGCATCAATGAAGGCAGAGAGTCTTTGGAAGAAAGCAACGATGAAGGGGAGTATTGGATAATGAAATCGTAAGGGTAAGTAGGTACGTTCCCAACCTCCTGAGGAATTATTTGAATACATTAAAATACTTTCTAAATATATGGTGGATTTAGGAAAAGATAATACAAAGTTAAATTTGACTTTAATAAATGCATGCAATCTGGAAGACTTTGATAAATTAAAATTTAAAAATAAAAAATTATGAATAGAAATTGAAAAGTTGAAAAATAACTATACATGCTCTAATTACTATCAAAAATTAAGATTTAGAAATTATGGTAAAATCAACTGGTACATTAGAAATCACCAGGGATAAATTAATAAAATTCCTAAAAATTATATATCTCCCAAATATTTGGTTAACCCAGTAGGACATAATTTATTTTGGGTTCCTAAATCTTGTTTAGATAATTAAATAAATTTTTGTGTGCATGCTAGAAATTTAATTTACCTAATTTATTCTTATCGATAAAATCAATAATTTTTGTTAAGTACCACTAGAGAAATATTTCAAATTTTCTAAAACATTTATTTTATTTTTTTTCCCAATTTTTTTTTGATATGATTAAAGGGGGAGAAATAAGTACAAGTTCAGGAGGAGGTAGGATTTAGAATTTTTAATTATTTGTTTGCAAAGCAATTTATTTATTTTTTTACTTATTTTGCAAGCAATTTGTTATCACTTTTATTTTATTACAATTTTTATCCTAACTTGAACTTGGGTTGATGTACATCAAAAAGGATGAGATTGTAAGTACCCCGGGGTAGTTTTGATATGGCCAACAAAGTTCAGTTAGGTCTTGTTGTGTTTGATCCTTGTGTCTAAGTGTGTAGGAGCTTAGGAACACAGGAAGTCGAGTGAAAGATGCAACCACGAGAAGGATGGCACGGGAAGGGAGTCGACGGGCTCGGTGCGTCTGAAAGACGAAGTATTACGAAAGAGTACACCGACGGATGAGAAGGACGCACGTCGCGGTCTGAGAGACTAGAAGCTGGGGAGGAAGGCTGCTCGAGGAGAAGACCGGAGTTAGATTCGGGTGAGCTCAATTCTGGATGGCCGGAGCATCACCTAAACGAACGGAGTGAAAAATAGTTAACAAGGGAAGTTAACCATTTCTGGATGAACAGTGCTAAAGGCACTCTCAAAGGCTTTGAAGGCGCCTTCTGTGAACAGTACTGAAGGCGCCTTCGAAGGTTTTGAAGGCACCTTTGATGAACAGTAAGAATGCACCTTCCAACTCTTAAAGGTGCCTTCTAACAGCCATTAGTGAAGATAGAGTTTTATCTTTGCACGGATACAACTTAACCGATTGAAGGTGCCTTGAACCCTCTTGAAGACACCTTCCATCCTCGGATAAGATTTTCCAGGAGCTATAAAAAGGCTTCTGGAGCTAGGAAATAAAGAACAACTGTAACTACAATTCTTGTACTCTTTCGTAGTCTATTTCTTGAGCTGTCATCATCTATAAGAGGCTTCTCCGCCTGCAACGAAGGAGATCTACTAGTTCTCTTCACTGCCTTGGATTAACAACCATCTAGGTTATAACCAAGTTAATTTCTTAGTCTCTTGTATTTTTAGTTGTTCAATTTCTTTTGTTATAATTGTGCTACTAATCCAAGTTGGAAGATCGAGAAAGGTTAATTTTTATTTTACAAGCAATTCACCTCTCTTTTGTCGGCCCCGCTGCACCAACACCTTTGATAAGAATCCACCTCCAAACCATAAGACATAATGACTATATTAGTGTCTCAAACCTTGTTTCTTTTATGTGAGCAATAAAGGTGGGTAAAGTTCCAAACATAGATTTTATCGAATACTACTATGCAAATAGGTCAAAGGACTAAATACCCGTAATCTAAGAGCCATCGTGTGCTAGAACAATGTCTTAGAACATGCCAACAATGTGTTGATGAAAAAAAGGAACTAAATTAAAATGAAGTAAGTGCTTTGTTACTACAAGCAAATCAAAATCACATAAGGGAGTGATAATAAAATGAGATATTGAAGAATATTTGTAATTAGAAAACATACCTTGATTATTTCCCACAAAGGTTGTTTCTGTTGGTGCAGGGAACACCAGACGATCGAACCTAAGTTTTAATTATGACAAAGTGTCCAAAGTTAAGGTTACTTGTTGTCTAAAAAGTGTGATTGAGATTCAAGAAAGTCCTAAGTATTCTTAGGCAAAAGTCCTAGTGGATTCTAGACAGGTGAAAAATTCTAGGAGGAGGTAACCCTAGATCTTAAGGGGAGATACCCTAGGTAAAAGAAAGTCCTAGCTGCAGTTAGGCACGAAGTCCTAATCCGGGGGATTAGACAAAGTCTTGGGGGGTCGAGTAGTTTGGGCGAAATCCTAGAGTCAGGGACTCTAAGTGAAAATTCTAGTGGTCGCAGACCAGGTGAAAGTCTGGACGGGTCATGAAGCGGGCGTTCAGCATAAAAACCTGAAGTCTCAGATGCTGAGCAAAAGTCCAGACGGTCAGGAGGACCGGTCTGGTAAAAGGTAACTTCTCCTAAGAGGATTAGGTGAGGATGCGTTCCCATTGAGGGAACATTAGACCTTAGTTTTACCTAGGGGTTTCGAGAAATCAGAAAGTCAGAACCGGACAGTCCAAAGACTATCAAAACTAATTTTATTTCATATGTTATCTGCCCATTTTCTAATCTCTATTTTACAAGAAACTAACATTTTGCAGGTTGAAGATTCGGCCTTATTCGGTCGACCAAACCTTTGGATTGATCGACCGAACCCCCAAGCAAAAGGATCATATGTCTAGCGAGTTGATTGGGTTCGACCAAGGGATTAGTAGATTGAACGGTGGGTTTAGTCGACCGAAGAGTGGATAGGCATCGATGTGGTCAGGCCTGGTTGATCAGACTGGATAAGCCAGTTAGGAAGGAAGGATCGGTCTACCAAAATATGAGATCGGTCGACTGAATGAAGGCTCTATCCGAAGCGGCAGAATCTAGATGGGAAGCTAGGCAGGTTCAAAGGGTTCGGTTAACTGATGTGCGTAGATTATATACACTTTTATGCATGTTTTGATACACATCTACTTATATTTCATGAGCATAATCTATGTTTATTGCACCTTATTTTATTATAATATCATATTTCTATTCCTTTTGTTCAGAGATCTACTCTTTGTTTGTTTTGTTTATAGGACACGATTTGGAGCAAAAATGGAGCTTAAATGGAGTCTAGAGCTTCCAAAGTGTCTGGGCCATGTGGAACTCACATGGGCATGCGAAAACTAAGTTTTTCCCATGTTCTAGCCATGTAGAATCCACACGGCCATGTGGAGGTCGTGTGCAATCTGCATGGCCGTGTGAAGGTCGTGTGGAATTTTTAGCACTTCAGACTGAAACTAAGACAACTATAACTTTGTTGTTGATTGGAGTTATGAGCTATTCTTTATATCAAAATATAGATAACATCAAGATCTACAACTTTGCTAAAGATTCAACCAGAGAAAACCCCATCTTGTTGGTCTAAAAGATGTTGCAATTAGACATAGCCATGCAGAGCCATGCCAAGGGCCATGCAGGGGGTGTGTGAAATTCACACGGCCATGTCAATCTACACGGGTTGTGTAAAAGTTCCAGAGAAGAAGAAGACTTTGGCCATGTGGACTACATGGTGGTGCCACATTCCAGAGAAGAAGAAGACTTTGGCCGTGTGGACCACACGGTCATGCCACCAGTCTCGAGCGAAGACATCACATGGCCTTGTGGATTCACACGACTGTGCCAAGATACCATATTCCTACCATGGATTAACTAGTTCGGGATTCTAGTCCCGATTGAAATACAATGGAACACCAAAACTCCTACCTTAGCTCAAACTCACTCAGGATTAATAGCCCGACCGAAATATAATGGCGTCTGGGTCTTCATTCATCAGATCAAATTTGCTCCAGAGTAAAATCTCGACTGCAATATAATAGCGCTTTGGTTTTCATATATCAGTGCAAACTGGTTCAGGATTAAAAACCTAATCGAAATCTAATGGTGTCGGGAATTTTTTAACACAGCTCAACTCGCTTAAGAATTCATCCTCTACCAGAATATGATATTGCCTGAAATTCTTATAATAGCTCAACTTGCATGGAGGTACAATCCAGAACATTGAACATCCAATCCGTATATTTCTTCAAAAAGGGATGAAAAGTGTTAATTCTCACAAAAACAATTCTGAAAGTGTACAATCATCAAGGAGCAAGTAAGTATTAACCCTCATAGATAGATTCTTGGTGAGACAAAATGTAAATATCTGATTACCTACTTATTGCATGTTCATTTATTTACTGTCTCAAACAATCCATAAATATATCAGAAACAACTCTGAAGATATATAATCATCAACGAATAAATTACTACCAATTCTCATAAATACATTCCCGGTTTGGATAAACAACATAGAATACCAAGAGGTGTGTTTACTACATGATTATTTGAACTTGCTAAGAAAATCTTTAGTAGTTCTCGGTTAAGACGTCGGCAATCTATAAATCGAGGAGGAGGTTCTTGTGGTAAATATCCTCCTTCTTGTAGTTGTTGAAGGACGCCATCAGCAGAATGAGTCAAAGTTCCTATAATACGTTTACCAAATTCATTCCCAAACTCAGAGGAGTCTAAATATAGTCGGAGTCGATTCTCCCAACGCTCCTCTTCACCTGACTTGTAAGCTTGTAGTTTTGATTCAAGGTGGTTGGCCTTGTCTTTAAAATCAGCCCGTTCTATTTTAGCACGTTCTAAATCCTTGGAAAGAAAAGCTATATGAGAGTCTTGGGATTTCATTTTCTCTTATAATTGCAACAAGTCAAAATCCCTGGAAGCCAATTCCTGAGTCAGTTAAGGAGACCTCGAACCATGGGAAGTCTAAAATCTTTCTAGAAGAGCAGCCTTAAGGGTGACATCTGATTTAGCTTTATCCTTCAAGGCAACTTCAACTTTAAGTCGTGATTCAAGGCCCTGTATCTGTAGTTTTAGGTTTTTATTTTTCTTTTCTCGAATTTGTAATAGTTGGCGATAATTTTGCAAATCCTTCTCTAGGAGAGCCGCATGTTGAGCCTGAGAGTTCATCTTCTGTTGAAAGTGAGTAAGCTCATTATTAGCAGGGGGAGCAACCCTTAAGGCCCTTATATGATTCTTCAAAGTGTTGTTCTCCCTCTCTAATTCGGTGGCCAAGTGACCCATATGTAAACTTGAGGCAAAAAATTGAGTAGAATAATAATATAGTTATAGTCTGCAATCACAAACTAAGAAACACATTTAGGATACTTACAATAGTAGCCTGGTGATTATTGTCGTCAGCTCGATCAAAAATATTTTTTCCTTTAATAAAGGCTTGGCATTGTAGCTAAGACTCGGCCAAGGGGCCTTTCAATTGAAGGAGTCCATAGGAAATAGGGGTAGAATCTTGTCCCAATAAGGAAGGTAAACCTTGAGCTTGTTTAAAAAGAACTTGAGGAGGAGCGGAGGCTAAGGGCCCTGCAGAGGGAATAGGCAAAGATTCAGGAAGAGGAGATAGAGTCCTAACACTAGAAGTAGTAGGAATATTATGTACAAGAGTAGGAACTGTAGGTCGTAAGGTAAGGGGTATGGAGCAAGGATTTGACTCAATAGAAATACCCCAGGAAGAAGAGCCAGAAGATCTCCTACAAGGTGTTCTCTTGGCTCTTGCTCTAAATGAAGAAGAAGGAAGAATTTGGGAGAGTGGGGAAGATACATGCACATTCGGAGTTGTCCTGGAAGCAAAGATAATTGGGGAAACAATAGGAATAAGTTGTTGATACAGTCTGACCTGGCTGTTATTTTGATGTTGACACTGATTTAAGTTTGTATCAGACATTAATTAAACTCAGACTGATTGATGATCAAGGTTGATCATGAGGAAAAGTCCAAGTACAGATACTTGGCACGCAAAGTCAGAGAGGGCTCGGTAGCTCGTTCTCTGGACCGGACGAAGTTGGAGAGGGCTCGGCAGCTCGTTCTCCGGACTAGGTCAGAGAGGGCTCGGTAGCTCGTTCTCTGGACCAGACGAAGTCGGAGAGGGCTCGGCAGCTCGTTCTCCGGACTAGGTCAGAGAGGGCTCGGTAGCTCGTTCTCTGGACCGGACGAAGTCGGAGAGGGCTCGGCAGCTCGTTCTCCGGACTAGGTCAGAGAGGGCTCGGTAGCTCGTTCTCTTGCCCGGACCAAGGCCGAGAGGGCCCGGCAGCTCGACTAGGTCAGAGAAGGCTTGGTAGCTCATTCTCTGGACCGGAGATGTTAGGTTTAGGGCTGGGAGGCTCTAAAACTAACACAGAGCTATGGATCGGTCCGCTGACCGATCCAGAAACTTAGTTGTCGGATCGGTCCACGCACCAACCAAAGGATATTTGTCACCGATCGGTCTCGATCGATCAGAACCACACGTAAATTTTCAGAAAGATCGACGGCGTGGATCGACAAGAACTGTACATTTCGGTTATCGATCGGTCACCGATCAAAAAGAAGCGATCAGAAACGCTGGGACTCAAAGCGAGAGGGGGGATCGGTCTGTGGACCGATCCACACATTGGCTGATCGGTCTGGGGACCGATCAGCCTAAGGCCTGATTGGTCCACAGACCAATCAGAGCCCGATCAGTACGACTTTGTGAGAGTTACTGATCGGTCTGGAGACCGATCAGAGACAAGGCCAACTCTCACACAGAGTTGGCTGATCGGTCTGGGGACCGATCAGCCTAAGGCCTGATCGGTCCACAGACCGATCAGCACCATCCCAGACCGATCAGGATGTGTCCTAATCGGTCCAGAGAGCCATGGATCGGTCTGCTGACCGATCCACAGCGATGTCGTTTGTATTCTGCTGTCTTTCTGCAACTTCTGATTTCTCTGTTTAACCTTCTGCTATGAGTCTTTTGGAGATACAGGTTGCAGGTACCATACCAGTGCTTAGTTTCAAATTAAGCCTCATCAAAGGAATGAGACAAAGGATCTTTCCACTGCTTTCTCTGCGTCAAATGCATTTGAAGCAGCAACGGCTACAGGTTGCGATTGGCTGTGTTTCTGGCAGTGATCAGGCGGCGATTGGCTTAACTCTTGGTGATTGGTTCGAGCTCAGAGGCACCAGTGAAGACTGTGGTTCTATTGGTGTGAGCTCAGAGAATCAGAAGAGGAAGAGAAGCGATTGGTGACGCCGTAGCTTGCAGCAGGGATTCGGTGCAGGTTGGCAGTGATCCGGTGCAGGCTGATCGAATGCAGAGACATAAGAAGCAGTGTATGCTGGAAAGAAGAAGAGAACGAGAAGCAAGTAAAAAGCTGTGTGTGTTTCGGTTGAGAGCTTGCTGTGTTCTTGGACTCTGTCTTCATCATCTTCGTGGCTGTGAGCTTACTTCGATTTTCTTTGAGCCACTGTGATCTGTAAGTCTTGTGTGCTTCATTTTAAATCTGTTCGAAGACCTTGTGGAGAGATTTCTTCACCGAGAAGGAGAGCTTCATTAGCCGGAGTCATCCGGGGTGTGATCTACCGAAGATCAAGGGCTCGTCCACCTCACGGACACGCTGAGGAGTAGGGGCAAGTTATCCCCGAACCTCGTATATCTTGTGTTAGTGGTGCTTGGTTCTTTTCTCGTATAATTTCTTTTTGTTTGCTTATTTTCCGCTGCGCTAACAAACTCGCTTAGAATTTTTGTGAAAAGATTAAGATTTTGGTGGAGGCTATTCACTCCCCCCTCTCTAGCCATCCAAAGGATCCCAACAAGTGGTATCAGAGCCTGGTGCTCTTCATCTGGACTAACATCCTAAGGAGCAAGAAGATGGCCATGAAGGAAGGATTCAGCACCAACAGACCACCCTTCTTCGATGGAGCAGATTTCCAATATTGGAAGAGTCGCATGGAGTATTATCTCAAAACTGATATCTCCATGTGGTTTTCTGTAAAGGAAGGATTTACGCCTCCAAAGGACGAAGAAGGTAAGGAACTCGACTCCTCGAGGTGGTCCACCGAGCAAACCCGCAAAGGACAAGCCGATGCCAAGGCAGTGGTCACTTTGCAATGTGGAATAGCCAAGGACCAACTCGTCAAGGTAGGTCCTTTCACGAGCGCAAAAGATCTATGGAACAAGCTCATCGAGCTCCAAGAAGGAACTCGGGACTCTCGAATCGCCAAGAGAGACTTGTTCCTAAACCAACTCCAAAACCTCACCATGAGGGAAAATGAGACAGTAAGTGAGCTACATGGAAGATTCAAAGAGATCATCAATGGTCTCCATTCCGTGGATGAACGCGTGGAGAATCGCGATCTTGTAAGGTACGCTCTAAAAGCCTTTCCGAGGAGTGCCTTGTGGTCATCTATGGTAGATGCCTATAAGGTCTCTAAGGATCTTTCAATTGTAAAGTTAGATGAATTCTTTTGTGAAATGGAACTTCATGAACTTGCTAACAAAGGTCAAAAGGAGAAAGGTATAGCTTTGGTTGCAGGAGAAAAGAGCAAGGATGGGAGAAGAAAAAAAGAAAAGAAGAAGGAGAAAGAGATTCCTTCATCTTCATCCTCCTCCGAGTCCGATGATGAAGGTGGATCATCATCAAGCGAGATGGCAAATTTTGTGAGGAGGATCATGAGAAGAAGCAGGAGATACAAAGGTAAAACTGTAGATCAAAATATTGATAAGTCTAACGTTACTTGCTATGAGTGTAGCAAGAAAGGACACTATCGGAGCGAGTGTCCAAAGCTAAAGAAGAAGGAGGAAAGGGCCAAGAAAAAGAAAGCCCTCAAAGCCACATGGGATGAATCCTCCTCGAGCTCATCGGAGGAAGAGAAGAAGGAAAAGAGCACAAGGCAACTAGCACTCATGGCAAGGGAGGAATCCGATTCCGGGAGTGATGGGGACGCAAGCACTTCAGCCGCGGCTTCATCATCTTCGGATGATGAAGAGGTAACCTCTTCTCACTTAGAAAAATGCTATAAGACTATTACACATTTGTCTACCTTGCTTAAAAAATCAAAAACTGAAATTAAATCTTTAAAAGATGAAGTAGAGAACTTGAGAGCTCTTAGGGAAGATGAGGTTGATGACCTACATCTAGAGCTCCTTGAAGATGAAAACAAAGCCTTGAAGAGTGAAGTTGAGAAACTCAAGAAAATGCTTAAGAAATTCTCAACTAGCTCCAAGACATTAGACATGATTCTAAATGCCCAAAGGGCGGTCTACAATAAGGCTGGGTTAGGGTATCAACCCAAGGAGTCAAGTTTTATTTCTCTAGTGTCTAGAACCCATTTTCATAGATCACATGCTTCTAGGGTTCATGAGACTAGGAAGGGTGTAACCAAGGCATGGGTGCCTAAGTCTTTCATTGTAGATGCATTAGGTCCCAAGATTTGGGTACCTAAAACATCTATCTTTCGTGTCTTATAGGCATTGGTCAAGGGGGAGCGTCTATCAACTTGGTTTGTTGATAGTGGATGCTCCAAGCACATGACCGGGGACAAGTCACCTTTTACTACCCTTCAAAACAAAAATAGAGGTAATGTGTCATTTGGTAACAATGGTAGTCTTAAGGTTATAGGAGTTGGAGACATTCATATATCCGAATGCCTCCAAATCAAGAATGTCCTTCTAGTCAAGGGGATGACTTTTAATCTCCTAAGTGTCAGTCAATTGTGTGATACGGGTTACACAATTGAGTTTCATTCAAGTCAATGTCTGGTCAAACACATTGACACACTTGACACGGTACTAGTAGGCACAAGAGTAGATAACATTTATCAAATTTCTTTTAAAAGTGCTACTAATGCCTCTGCTAAGTGTTTCATGTCAAAAGAAGAAGAATCATGGCTTTGGCATAGGAGGTTGGCTCAAGTGAACATGAAGAATATTAGAAAGCTGGCCAACAAAGGATTAGTGTGAGGCTTACCAAGCATCAAGTACCAAAAGATAAAACTATGTGATGCATGTCGAAAGGGTAAGCAAACAAAAGCAACTCATAAAGGTAAAAGCATTGTAAGTACCTCTACTGTTTTAGATTTACTGCATATGGACTTGTTTGATTGTAGTAGTGTCATTTCTTTGAATGGTACTAGATATTGCTTAGTGATTATTGATGATTTTACTAGATATACATGGACTTTCTTTTTGAAAAATAAGGATCAAACCATAGATATCTTTATTTCTTTTTGTAGAAGAACTGAAAATGAAAAATCAACAACAATTAAAATAATTAGAAGTGATCATGGTGGAGAATTTCAAAACCATAGATTTTTAGAGTTTTGTCAAGAAAAAGGATATAGGCATGAGTTCTCTACTCCAAGGACCCCACAGCAAAATGGGGTTGTGGAGAGAAAGAACCGAGCTTTGCAAGAGGCTGCACGAAGCATGCTCAATGAGTACTCACTACCGAGCTACTTGTGGGCTGAAGCTGTGAATACAGCTTGCTATGTGCAAAACCGAGTCCTGATACATAGGTTTTTAGGAAAAACTCCTCATGAACTTTGGTTTGGGAAACCCCCTACAATTAAACATCTTAGGGTGTTTGGTTGTAAGGTGTTTATCTTGAACACCAAGGATCATCTTGGAAAGTTCACGGCTAAGGCTGATGAAGGGATACTGGTCGGGTACTCTCTCTTCAGCAAAGCCTATCGAGTCTACAACAATAGGACTAAATTGATTGAAGAGTCCTCAGATGTAGCATTTGAAGAAATTCCTAAATCGAATGATCAATCAAGGGATATAGGAGAAATTCAACTTGAACTTAGAAATCTAAGTTTGAATGATCAAAATGAAACAAGAGTCGAGGTTGACTCTGATGACGATGAGCAAAGGCAACAAAGGGCTCAGGCTGATCATTTGCCTGATACTGAGTCTCTGCCTGTGCCTAGTGAGACCATTCATGAGGCACCGCCAACACCAAGGCAATCTAGGATAGCCTCTAGTCATCCCCAAGACCAGATTGTGGGAGACATCCAACAAGGGGTTAGGACTAGATCATTCTTTAGAAATGAGTCTAATGAGGTCGCCTTGATCTCAGAAATTGAACCAAAAATAGTTGATGAGGCATTGCATGATCCTGACTGGATCATAGCTATGCAAGATGAGTTAGGTCAATTTGAAAGGAGCCAAGTGTGGGACTTAGTTTCTAGACCTAAGAAGACCACCATTATTGGAACTAAATGGGTCTTCAAAAATAAGTTAAATCAAAAGGGAGAAGTCGTAAGGAACAAGGCGAGACTTGTAGCCAAGGGCTATAGTCAAGTCGAAGGCCTCGATTATGATGAGACTTATGCTCCCGTGGCACGATTAGAGTCCATTCGTTTAATGCTAGCTTTTGCTGCACATAGAGGTTTCAAGCTCTATCAAATGGACGTTAAATCGGCCTTCTTAAACGGATTCATCAAAGAAGAGGTCTATGTTGAACAACCACCAGGGTTTGTGAATACCGAAGCTCCAAACCACGTGTACAAGCTCAAGAAAGCTCTTTATGGGCTTAAACAAGCACCTCGAGCTTGGTACGAAAGGTTGTCAACTTACCTACTAGAAAAGGGTTTTGTGAGAGGTCAAATAGATCCAACACTATTTCTGCGTAGAGATGGTGAAAATATTTTTGTAGCCCAAGTGTATGTCGATGACATAATTTGTGGCTCAAATAACAAGGACTATTTGAATGAATTTATCACTCACATGGAGAGTGAGTTTGAGATGAGTCTGGTGGGAGAATTGACTTTCTTCCTTGGACTTGAAATCAAACAAACTCGAGATGGCATTTATGTCCATCAGACGAAATACACTCAAGAGATGCTCAAGAAATTCAACATGAGTGACTCTAAGGAAGTGTCCACTCCAATGGCGACAAACACTCGTCTGGACAATGATGAGAGTGGAAAATCAGTTGATCTAACGCAATATAGAAGCATGATCGGTAGTCTTCTATATCTCACAGCTAGTCAACCGGACATACTCTTTGCTGTGGGCATGTGCACTAGATATCAAGCATGTGCCAAGGAATCTCATTTAATTGCAGTTAAGAGAATTCTGAGATACCTTAAAGGCACAATTAGAGTAGGTCTTTGGTACCCTCGTACTGAGTCTTTTGACTTGATAGGTTATACCGACTCCGATTATGTTGGGTGCAAATTGGATCGAAAAAGCACTAGTGGGGGTTGCCAATTCTTAGGATCATCATTGGTTAGTTGGTCAAGTCGGAAGCAACATTGTGTTGCTCTCTCCACGACCGAGGCTGAATACATTGCCATGGGAGAGAGTGTATCACAATTGTTGTGGATGATTCACACTCTAGAAGATTATGGACTTTCGTATAAGGGAGTGCAAGTGTTGTGTGACAACATTAGCACAATAAACCTAACGAAAAATCCAGTCCATCATTCTAGGACCAAACACATTGAAGTGCGTCATCACTTCATTAGAGATCACGTAGCTAGGGGAGACATTGCACTCACATATGTTGAGTCAAAGTCAAACCTAGCTGATATCTTCACCAAACCCCTTCCGGAAAATGAATTTAGTCATTTAAGGAGGGAATTGGGAATGTGTTTGGCTCAATAAGTCATTTTGACCACATCATGATCAATAAGGACCATTAAAATGACAAGAGAAATTGGGAAATTAATTTGGGCAACTTGGGAACATCTCACACAAACTATAAGGTTTAACAAAATATTTTTGTTTGCTAGAAATGGGGTGAGATGCTAGGATCAACCAAATTATTCAAAATGTATCATGCATCCCTTGAATAATTAGGTTGAAGAGACATAAATTGAGTATGGGGAAGACCATTACATAATTTATGTGTATTTGGTTCCTAGATCTTACTCATATATTCCAACCAAGGAATCTTGGTTGAACTTTTGCCTAGAATTTATCTAATTATGGTTGATGGACTGTTTGTTACACTTGAACGATGCTTTTCATGATTTTGACTGATACTAGGACAAGTCCTTGAAAGAATGATAGCAAGTTGGTTATATTTTGACAAACTTGAAACTGAACATAACAAAGGTCAAAAATTTCAGCTTTCAGGCCTTAAGTTGTCTGCTTTCTAAATATCTGCAACGTTAGGACTAAAAACAAGTTCAGATCATAGCTTTTGGGTAATAGTTATGCTTGTAGATCCTCCAGGTTCTAGGTTCTGAACTTGGAAGTTTTCCTAGAGAATCTTCCACGAACTATCGAACATCTCTATGAATTTCAGTTACTGAAATTGCAAATTTCAGTTACTGAAATTGCGAATTTCAGTTACTGAAATTACTGGAGAAGATCTAAGTATCAGACACTGATCGGTCTACGGACCGATCAGGTCAGCCTGGCACGCAGAGCCCGCTACTGATCACTTTCTGATCGGTCTACAGACCGATCAGGGAGGAGACCGATCAGATCAATCCGGTACACAAGCCTCTGATCGGTCTACCGACCGATCAGGAAGTTCCCTGATCGGTCCAGGGACCGATCAGCGAGTACTGATCGTCTCCTGATCGGTCTACAGACCGATCAGGATGTTCCTAGATCGGTCCATGGACCGATCAGGAGGCTCCTGATACCTCCTGATCGGACAGCCGTCCGATCATTTAATCAACTGTACACCCATCAATAACCCCTTAAATCTTTCCGATCCCTTCTTTTTCTCTTTCACGCGGAACCCTAGCCGACTCTTCCCTACACCTTCTCTTCCCTTCTCTTCTCTTTGCACGCCGGAACCCTAGCCAAAGCTCTAGCCAAAACTTCAATGGCACCAAGGTAACTCTTTACTTCTCTATAACTTGGCATTTCAATTTCATTTCTCACCATTTTGTGCTTTTTGGGTGTTGATGGCTCCGGTGCTCACTTATTTCCCCTATTGGTTCACATTGTTACACCTTAGGAAGAAACCAGTGGGTGAGGGTGAGGGTACCTCTAAGTCACCTGCTAAGTCGAAGTCTAAGGCTCCTTCCCGACCTCAACCTTCTGTTTCCGGGAGATTCCTGAACCACAATTTTGAGGAAGCCTTTAGACAAAGAACTTTCAAATTACTCCCTTGTAGGTCTGTAGATCGTAAATTCATGGACGAATTTTGTCCAACTGTGTCTGAAATCATTGCCTACTACAAACTTGACTCACTTGTCTACTTAGAACGGGATATCAACTATGACTTGGTCTCTGAGTTTTATAACAACCTTCATCAGATTCCTAATGATGTAGGTTATAAAACAAGAGTTGCTAAGCGGACTCTTGATTTCAGTTTCTCATCCTTCTTTGAATATCTCGATTGTCGGAGGTGTTCCGGTAATGTCTTTTCGATATTTCCTGATCTACCAGACCCCCTACCCTCACCTTTTGATGTCACACCTGACTCCGTCTATGAGTATTTCTTGAGACAACCTAGACCGGGTGGGCTTGATGAGCTAGATGTTGACTTTCCTACTTTTGCAGCCTTGAGATTATCTCCTCAAGACTACATTCTTTTTAAAATTGTCACAAACTGCCTTCTGCCTATCACATCTAAACCATTGTCTGAGATCCGACCATATCATTGCCTGATGCTTTATGGATTGCGTCGGCGTCTCGACTTTGACATCATATCTAGCATCTACTCTTCGATCATCTCCTATAGTGAGCCGAGCGGCTACACTGTTTATATGCCTTATGGGCATATAATTACAGATTGGCTCGAGACCCTTCAGATTGATGTCTCTAAGGGTAGATTAATCAAGATGGTCAGACAGGATTGCAGACTTGGGAAGCGGGCATTTTCCAAGTCTGGAATCATAGGACAAAATGGGGGCGTTCAGTGGAAGGATGGGAGGGCACTAGGTGAGTTACCACAGGTTGCTCCTATTGCTGCTCCTCCTGCTGCCGACGATGGAGAGGCCGATCCTGATCTGCGCTGGCAGATCGCCGAGCTGGAGAGTCGCTTTGATCGGCACGATGAGCTGCTGGTTGCTGAGCTTCACGGGCTGCGCGTCCGGATTGACCAGCGCTACGATGATTTACGCAGTCAGCAGCTGGCGACACATCAGATGATTATGGATTGGATGGCCAGATACCCACCTCCGCAGGATTTCCTAGGCTATCCATCCTCGAGCAGCGGCATGCCACCTCAGGGACCCATTCCTCCAGTTGATGATGCTGATGCTCCTCATGATGAGGAGGTTGATTGATATACATTGTTCCATGATGTCATTTTGACTGTCTATATTTTGGATGTTGGTTGTTGGATATGCTTGTCTGTCCTGGATACTTACTGATTTCCTCTATTTATGCTGTTTATTTTCTTTCTTTATGTTTCACTCCTTATTGGTTTTTAATATGTTGTTCATATGTCATGTCTTGTATGTCTCTCTTTTCTTTATCACTGTCTTATAATACACTTAGAGAGTGTTCTAGGTGAATTAAGAAAACGACAGTATGGGTTAAGGGGGAGTCTTTTCAAGTTTTCTTACCTAATTCGCACCTTTTTGGTGTTTGACAAAGGGGGAGAGAATAACTAAGTTTAGAGATAAATGAAAGTTTGGCTTTAGGGGGAGGATCTTGATTCCCCTATCCTTACATGGTGTTGTATCTGTCTTAGGGGGAGGATCTTGATTCCCCTAAAATTAGGGAAATATGGAAATATGAACATTTCTGATCTAAACTTAAATCGTGTTGTCAAACAACAAAAAGGGGGAGATTGTTGATACAGTCTGACCTGGCTGTTGTTTTGATGTTGACACTGATTTAAGTTTGTATCAAACATTAATTAAATTCAGACTGATTGATGATCAAGGTTGATCATGAGGAAAAGTCCAAGTACGGATACTTGGCACGCAAAGTCAGAGAGGGCTCGGTAGCTCGTTCTCTGGACCGGATGAAGTCGGAGAGGGCTCGGCAGCTCGTTCTCCGGACTAGGTCAGAGGGCCCTGAGCTCGCTCGACCTGTCGGAGAGGGCTCGGCAGCCTGCTCTCCGGACTAGGTCGAGAGGGCTCGGAGCTCGTTCTCCGGACCGGACGGTCGAGAGGGCAGCTCGTTCTCCGGACTAGGTCGGAGAGGGCTCGTCGTTCTCTGGACCAAGAAGATGTTAGGGTTTAGGGTGGAGGCTCTAAAACTAACACAGAGTTATGGATCGCGACCGATCCAAAGGAAACTGCTGTCCGGATCGGTCCACGTAATCGATCCGGATATTGTCACCGATCGGTCTCGTGATCGATCAGAACCATACGTAAATTTTCAGGTTATCCGACCGGCCTGGCGGATCGACGCGTACATTCGGTTATTTGATCGGTCTACAGACCGATCAGAAAGAAGCGATCAGAAACGCTGGGACTCAAAGCGAGAGGGGGGATCGGTCTGTGGACCGATCCACACATTGGCTGATCGGTCTGGGGACCGATCAGCCTAAGGCTTGATCGGTCCACAGACCAATCAGAGTCCGATCAGTGCGGCTCTGTGAGTTACTGATCGGTCTGGAGACCGATCAGAGACGAGGCCAACTCTCACACAGAGTTGGCTGATCGGTCTGGGGACCGATCAGCCTAAGGCCTGATCGGTCCACAGACCGATGAGTCCTGATCGGTCCAGAGAGCCATGGATCGGTCTGCTGACCGATCCACAGCGATGTCGTTTGTATTCTGCTGTCTTTCTGCAACTTCTGATTTCTCTGTTTAACCTTCTGCTGTGAGTCTTTTGGAGATACAGGTTGCAGGTACCATACCAGTGCTTAGTTTCAAATTAAGCCTCATCAAAGGAATGAGACAAAGGATCTTTCCACTGCTTTCTCTGCGTCAAATGCATTTGAAGCAGCAACGGCTACAGGTTGCGATTGGCTTAACTCCTGGTGATTGGTTCGAGCTCAGAGGCACCAGTGAAGACCGTGGTTCTATTGGTGTGAGCTCAGAGAATCAGAAGAGGAAGAGAAGCGATTGGCGACGCCGTAGCTTGCAGCAGGGATTCGGTGCAGGTTGGCAGCGATCCGGTGCAGGCTGATCGAATGCAGAGACATAAGAAGCAGTGTATGCTGGAAAGAAGAAGAGAACGAGAAGCAAGTAAAAAGCTGTGTGTGTTTCGGTTGAGAGCTTGCTGTGTTCTTGGACTCTGTCTTCATCATCTTTGTGGCTGTGAGCTTACTTCGATTTTCTTTGAGCCACTGTGATCTGTAAGTCTTGTGTGCTTCATTTTAAATCTGTTCGAAGACTTTGTGGAGAGGTTTCTCCACCGAGAAGGAGAGCTTCATTAGCCGGAGTCATCCGGGGTGTGATCTACCGAAGATCAAGGGCTCGTCCACCTCACGGACACGCCAAGGAGTAGGGGCAAGTTATCCCCGAACCTCGTATATCTTGTGTTAGTGGTGCTTGGTTCTTTTCTCGTATAATTTCTTTTTGTTTGCTTATTTTCCGCTGCGCTAACAAACTCGCTTAGAATTTTTGTGAAAAGATTAAGATTTTGGTAGAGGCTATTCACTCCCCCCTCTCTAGCCATCCAAAGGATCCCAACATAAGTAAGCCAGGCTGCATCATGTTAAGAGAAGAATTGGAATGAACATGAATATAAGGCATAGATTCCTTACCTCTCTCATAGGAAATCTCGGAAGGGACAATGGGGATTTGTTCAAGTGTGGGGATGGTAAGCTGAAGCGGAGTATTTTTGTCAATGTTTGGCCTTCTCCTTTGGGCAATAAAAGGACTTTCCTCCTCGGAGGATTCAGAGGGTTCCTCGGTAATTTCAGTAGGAGGAAGCAGCCCAAGGGATGAAGAAGGGCGATTGAGACAACGATTCTTTAATAAGTCTTCTCCCAGCCTAGACAAAACTGTTATATTTAGTTCTGCGTTTCTGTACATAAAAGTTGGGAGAACGACATCAACTGAAAGAAACAAAAAATCATAAATTTATGACAAGAACAATCTAAGGGTAACAAATAAACATGAGAAAGAATATTTGACTTACCAAAAGGAACATCTAATTTTGTATCAACAGAACTTATTCCAAATGCGAATAATAAACCTTCAGCGATCAATGCAGGTAGGTTAAATTTGACACCCTTTAGTTTTAACATAGAAGCAAGGAAGGTTGAGTCGGCAGATATATCTTTTGGATTGGGGAGAGTAGGAAGATTTCGTTGCCAAGTTATAGGATATAGAGGAGGAGAAGGAAGGCGTAAAAAGAAGAATTTATGTCTCCACTCTTCTTGCGCTGGGATTCTATTAAATAAAACAGCCTTGGGACGACATTGGAATTTGAAAAGGCTATCTTCTACTTGGCGAGAAACAAAAAAGTGATGGAACAAGCGAGGATATAGCGGAAAGTTAAGTAATTGAGAAAAGACAATAAAACCAGATAAGATGGAGAAAGATTGGGGAACAAGTTGATTTAAGGGTAGGTTAAAATATACACTAACATCAACGAAAAAGGGGTGAAGAGGGAACTGGATGCCTGACAAAGATTGTTCCCAAAAAATAGCGACACTCCTTGGGGGAGGAAGATGTGGGTGATCCTTTGGAGTATGGAGAACCAAGTATGAAGGGAAGCCATAGTTTAGTTGAAGTTCATAAGCTTCTAACTCACTAGAACTAGAAGAACAACGAGTGAACCATTCGGTAGAAAAGGAAGAGACCATTGGAAAAGATGGTTAGAGGGAAAGAGAGAATCACAAATTGAACAAGGGGAAGAAGGATATCCCAGAGGAGGAAGGTGATGAAATAAACTCTTTTTTCCCTTTCTCCCTTTTTTAAACCCTCAAACGATTATCGAGAAAGGTAGTATAAAGGTAAACAAGGAATCAGGAGAGGGTAAGAGAAGTGAAAAAACCATTAGTAAACCATTAGACACATAGGTAAAATATTGTGTATAATGAAATAAGTACACATATATCGATAACTGTGGTAGACAATCAGAGTAGGGGATGACATTCCCAAGGAGTAGGTTCAAGTTTGAAAAGTTTAGGGAATCCCGAGGATAAGGATCATTCTTCCAAAAATAGTTGGATCTCGACCAGACCCAGTTGGTTAGCGTAGACCAACCCAGTATATCAAGTAGAAGTACGCATGGGTATCAGTAAGCACACTCGGACATTAAGGACCGAGCGAGCATATAATTCAGGGTAATTCCACTTGACCCTTATGGATCAAGCGGATATCCAAATTAGATGAATAAACCCGATCGACCACTATAGGCAGAACACATATTTAGCTTGTGCGAAAGTATAGAACATTCTCTGCCTTTGAGGACAAAGTAACAAAATTTAGGTTAAATAAAGAGTAAATATGTATCAATCATCATAGACCGAGTGAATACCTAAGTTATGTAGAGGGGTGAATTAAATTCACTTGGCCCTTATAGACTGAGTAAATACTTAGTGTCGATAAAGGCATATAAGTAAATTTACTCGATCATCTCGGGTAAACTTAGCATAGAAATTGAGATAATCATAGCCAATTATTGAATAAAGATGAAATAGTTGATATATTTTAATAATAGTAATAAGATCAAATTAAGAAAGGATATAGTTTACCAAAAAGAAAGGCAATATAACAGTAAGGGTATAAATTGAAGTAAACATCATAAATACATATAAGGAACAAAGAAGCGTATGAGTTAAGCCATAAGAATGAAAGTCAATATAAATTTTGTAAAATCTCCGATAGAGGGGTACAATTACAAGAGGGAACATGATTAATTCATTTTTATTCTAATAACTTGGGAAAAAGATCAGGAGGTCAATTTTTAAGTAGACTCCTTCGGTCGAGAAAATTGGTAAGAGGATCAAATACTAGGAACCCCTTCTCTTTTAGTTGTTCTATAGCTCCATCAACCCCATAGTTAAAAGCCTTAATAATTGAGTCTGTGATGGGTTTATTGAAGGCAGGAGATTCCAAAAGTGCCTTCTTTCTTTGATCAAAATGTGTATCGTCAGTAGCTTGATAATTGACTAACTCTTCTTGAGAAGCCTTCAAGGCAGCTTCCTTGGCCAAAGTATTTGATTGAGCAGTGGTAAGAGATAAATTCAAGGAAGCTATTTCTTTATCCTTGAGACTGAGAGTAGAGAGCTTGTTTGTTAGTTCAGCATCATAAGTATCCTTTGGTGATTGTAGCTGGGAAGATAATTGATTATTTTCTACAATCTGCTTCTCTAGCTTGGAGGATAGTTCAGAATTAAGAGTGGCTGCTGATTGAGCCTGGGATTGAAGGCTCTCTATCTTAACTTTATACTGCTTTGATTTCTCTCGAGCCTCTTGAAGTTGAGTTGATAAGCTATTTATTTTCTTAGTAGCTTGAGCAGAGGATGTTTCAGAGATCTATTTTCGTAGCATCTTATTCTCTCGACTCAAATCATACACTAAACGAGCTATGCTCATATTAGTGATCCATCGCTGTAGGAATAATAGTAGTTAAGGAGAAGCTTAAAAGAAAATTATAATAGATAAAAATAATTTGCTTACCTTAGTCTCATCGAGAGAGAATTGGTTGGCCAACTCAGAAGGAGTGAGTCTCTCAATCAGTTGGCAGGTTTCTTCCCAAGCCGTAGCAAATGATCCTCCCAATAATATAGGGAGAGTGGGAGTGGAGGAAGAAGTAGAGGATAAAGTAGTTTGAATTGAAAGGGGGGGGGGGGGAATAAAAAACGGTGAGTCTTGACCTCCTTCTCCTCTAGAAAGTAGGACCATGTGTTCGGGGAACGTCATGGTAAAGGTAGTGGTAGGGTTGTCGTTCCAAGGAGGTAAGCCCGTAGCTGGAGAAGAAGATAGAGTAGGGTAAAGAGCAGCTAAGGCAAATTCAAGTGAAGAAGGGGGAATATCTATAGGAATAAAATCTTTAGGGGAAGAAAGTGTCGTTTTTCTTAGGAGAATGAGCTAAAGTAAGTTTACGTTTCTTCTTAGTAGAGGCATATTCAGGGGATTTTTCTAAAGAGATAGGGGAAGTAAGCTCTATGGGTGTGGGGGGATCAGTGGAAGCTCCCTTTGGGACACCATGGGGGTTGGAAGTGGCCACTAATGTAGGAACAGAAATTTTTGTTGAAGGAGGTTGACCTAACTCAGCAAGAAGTTCTTTCTCTTTAGCATGGAGCTCCTCCTCCTCCAAGTTTAATTTCTCATCAATTAAGGCTTCAAACAGAGCATCCACTATACAAAACAAAAAAATATCTTAGTTTGTAAAAAATGATTTTAACAAAAAAAACTACAACTTACCAAGAGAGCCCCAAAGATCTATCTTGATAGGGCTCAAACCAAAAAGATAGAGAAGGTCGTCGCGTATCCATTTATGGATGAAAAGGTGATTACCCACTAATTTTTCTAAATAAGCAGAGAAAGAGGGATGTTGATGCAATTCTTTAACATCAGTAAGAGGAGGAAAAGAGGATTGCCAGGAAGAGGGCTAAGGAATGGGTTCAGGAAATTTTATAAAAAAAGAAGTATGATTTCCATCCCTTGATAAAAGAAGATATTTCCTCAAAGAAGGTCATTTTGGGCCTAGATTAGAATAGAAAAACACCAGGCTCCGACTTTTTAGGATAAGAAAATATAAAAAAGTTTTGAGGAGTGGGAGGAATGTTAAAAATGTGGAACAACATGAATAACCCGCATAGATAGCGAAAAGCATTAGGAGCAAACTGTTGCAAAGGAATGTTAAAGTATTGACTTATTTCTATTAGAAAAGAAGGAATGGGAAAACGTAAGCCAGCAATCAGCTGATCTTTGAAAAAAGTAACATAATTGTCAGGTGGAAGATGAGGGCGAGCATCAGGAGTAGGAATCGCAATGTGATACTCCTTAGGAATTTCATAGTATGAGCGAAGGGAGGCTCTATCGGCTTTACGAAAGGTGGAAGGGGTTTGAGTATACCAAGCAATAAAAGATTCTTCAGCCATGGAATAATATAAGAACCAGGGAAAAATAACTTACTGAGGCCTTAGAAAGAAAGAACGGTAGAAGGAGACTAGAGAGGAAAAAGGGTCGGCAGAGATTGAAAAATGCTAAGTAACAACACCAGCGAAGAGCGTGAGGAAGAAGATAAAGAAGGTAAGAATATAAAGGATTTAGGGTTTTTTCAAGAATATCACTAATAAGGATCGTCGTTGGATATGAAGAATCCTCACAAAGAGAACCGTTGATCTATTAGAAGAAGAGTGTGATAAGACGCTGCTAAAAAGCGTGTGAACCATTGTATCAGGAGGAGGAAATAAGTGAGACGTGGCATAGACCCATAAATAGGCATTCATGATGGACATAATAGAGCAAATCATGCTCAGGCTAGCGCCGCAACATCGTACACCTCCAACATTCTCTTTCCGTTGAAAGACCTATTACTAAAGAGAGGATTTTGAAAAAGGGGTTTGATTTCCTAGGTGCAACAAAGAAATGAGTGAGAAGAAGATATAAAATGATAGCAAATAACAAATTAAAACACATAATATGGGCCATAATGAGTGGAGGCTAGTAATATGGGTCATAATGAGTGGATCCTTTACGATAATATAAACACGTTTAACTAGCAAAAGTTGGTCAAGCACGTAGATTTATATACACTTGATAGACAAAGTTCGATCAAACACAAAAGGCTGACCGAGCATAAGCTCTTATATACACTTGACAGGAAAATCTCGGACGAGTCTAAAAAGACTGGTTGGGCATAAGGGATATAGCCTTGTAGATCTTATAACACTCGCTCGACCATAGAAAGGCCGACCAAGTGCGATTGTTCATACTTATTGGATAGGCAAAGCCCGGTCGAATGTAAAGGGTCACTCGAGCGTAATAACACTTAGCCTTGTGTAACATATGGTCAACTGAGAGAAGTCCGACCAAACAAGAATGTTCGTATATGCCTGTTAGGTTAAGATTGGACAAGAGTAAGTGACCGGCCGAATATAAGAGCATTTAGTCTTATGAGGCCTTAAGCCTATTATCAACCGAGCAATGGCAGGTCGAATGAAAATATTTGTATATGCTCGGCAGGCAAAACTCGGTGAGCATGAAGGACCAACCAAGCATAAAAGCATTTAGCCTTATATTGTTTCTAATATATTACCAGCCGAATAGAGGTCGACCAAGTATAAGTGTTCATATACGCCCAGTAGATAAATCCTGGTCGAGCTTAAGGGATCGGCCGGGCACAAAGGTATATAGCCTTATGGCACTCCATACTCACTTGGCTATGTGAAGGTTGAATGAGGGCAAGTACTCATAAATGCTTAACAATAAAAGCTCAATCGAGTATAAAGAGCCGACCGAGTATAAAGACATTTAAACTTACTAGATCTCTTGAATATAGCCAGTCAAGATTAGTGCAATAGAAAGTATTCTTAATACATATAGGATGAGCTTAAGTGATTAACCAAATATATATTTGATATATGAATAATATAATAATAATATGTGATTATATGATAGCTTGGCTAGTCTAGCGGGAAATAGTTTCTGGAAACTTCTGCAGGTATGATAAGCGACACAAAAGGTACATCTGGGGTACAAAGAAGATTCCTTAAACTATTATTGCAGGTTGTGCTCATGTCATCTCCTAACAAACTCTAAACAAATCGAGGGTCCACCTCATGACCGCAGAGGTTATATGAGGTGGTATAAAAAGGGGAATCCTCTCCGCTGGTCAGGTATGATGAACATCATCACTCAAACCCTAGTTCCACTTCAGTTTATTGTTCTTTTTCCTCTTCCTTCTTCCAACGATATAACTGACTTGTGTTGGGATCTAGCATGCTAAACATGCGAAAATCGTAGCAGAAATTAACTAGATCCTCTATCCAGTAGATCCATGTGAAAGAAAAAAACATTGCTAAAAATAATCTATACTAAGTTACATGATAGGATTATACCCTTGATTGGTGGTACACACACTTTCTCGACGGCTTGGATCTCAGCACGATCACACGTTCGCGCCTCTATGGTATCCACACGAACAAGCCTTACCTTGGTTTGTCTCACAAACTCACAAGATGGAGATGGAAATCACTTAAGATTGTGCTAGCAACAACAATGGTGATTTCAGCCAAGAGAGGGAAGGAGGAAGAAGAAGAAGATCAAAGGTTTTTTACCTTCTCATCTAATGAAAAATATCATCCAAAATGATATATATATCCATCTCATGAATATCAAAGGGTTTTGCCCCTTCATCTTCCAATCCAATGGCTCAAAATTAACCATTCAATCCAATGGTTCAATTTTGACCATTTAAATCCTTAGTGAACTCGAGTTCACCCAATGAGTCTAACTTATTGATTCTCATGCAATTTCGAATTCAATAAATCACCATTTCATTTATTTGAATTGACTCAATGAGTCTAGTTTGAATTGGACTCAATCCAACAATTGGATGCATTTGAGTCTAACTCGATAAGTCCAATTCGGATTAGACTTAATCTAATGATTCATCATATGAACCTATCTCCAAATCAACTTGTTCTTTGTGTGTGACCAATAGGTTCTCGTAACGTTGACAATGTACCCAAATCAACATTTAGATACATAAGCAATGAGTGAGATCTAGCAATGCATCATTACTACCCAAGTGACAAGAAAGTCAAGATCCGACCTAACCTGTCCGTGGCTATTATCTTGTATGACTTGGTCCCTCTATCATTGATATCTAGATTGATTAATGAGGCATAGACCGTGTCATCCTCTTATCAACCTTTGTGTTTCTTGATCTCTAAGTAGACACACTCAATCAAATAAGCTCAATATCTCATATTGACTTATTTACGCATGACCATGCTTTCTTGTGTCATACTAATCAAAGGGCCCACAGATATCGCTTCCGTCATATGGAAGGGATAGATCCCATCTACATCACTCACATTCCTCTGCATAGTTCATTGCATACCCAGTGATCGACTTTATTGTCCACCTTGTTACAGATGACGTTTGCCGATACCAAAGTATACAACTCCTTATGTAGGGAACCGTAGTGATATCAGGTCTAAGGACTATTCATACCAATAGTCACATGAGAATGTTTATGACACTCATATAATGATTCATGAAACATTCTCATGGCGGGTCATTCAGTATATATTCTCTAATATATACCCATGTGTCAACCTGATATCTCATATCCATGACTTGTGAGATTAAGTCATCCGTTGACCTACATGCTAATCTCAACGCATTAATATTGTCCTTGTATATTAATGCTTGACTAGGAATAGTTAAGAGTAGTGTTCTATGTATATCTACAATATCTCACTATCAATTCAACCAATTGATATGTTGTAGATAAGAACCTACTACCTAAGGATATTATTATACTTATTCAATTGGCACTGAATTGAAACAAATATAATAATCAACTTTGCTTTTTATTAATAATGTAATATGATACAAAATTGAGCCCTTTACAATCATCTCACAATTAGTACTAGGGCTAATACTAACAACTTGAGTGTCAGAGGGCCTAGCTAGGGATTCCCACCCTGGTCTTAGGTCACTAACGCTTTGTTGGTTGATCTCATAGTGTGCAGGAGGAGAGATCATCCAAGGGAGCATTGATCCACGGTTTTCTTCGTCGAGGTGCACTCTTCATCGGAGTTTTTTTTTTAATCTACTTTGGTTTTCTCAGATCCGTCACTATTTATCTTCCTCGGAGTCATCACCCACCTTGCCCAGCACTTCATCTCGTCAAGCTTTCAGACAAGATCAAATTTGGCGTCATCTATGGGATATCATTCACCTGAATTTGAAACTACGTGATGGAGGACGTTGGAAAACTCAATACTATCACCTTAACTCAAGAAGATCTAAAGCTGCTCATCAGCGCAAGAGTACAGAAGGCATTACAACAGCAACAACAAGCGAATACTGGAGGTACCTTGCCAGTAGAAGTAAATCCAACAATCTCAACTACTGATCACCGGAGAGACAAAGGTATGGAAGAAGATGATCATGCTTACATAACTCCTGCTCCTATTTCTCCTACTCGACATCCCCGAGCATTTTTTTCGTACTCCTATGGAGCAAGGAGGACAACACCGGTGCTTCAGGAATCTTCTGGTGAAGCACCGGCAAGAGAAAAATGCAATGGAAAGATGGTGGCTAGTGATAGCTCCGCTAAGAGAATCGTTACTCCTTTCTCTCAGAGGGTACTTGATGATCCACTGCCAAAACACTATCAGAACTTAAATATTGGAGAATATTCTTGAACTACTGATCCATAAGATCATCTTCTTAAGTTTGAGAATGCAGTTCTATTCCAGCAGTTTACAAACGATGTTAAGTGTCGTATGTTCCTCACCACCTTCGGAGGAGCGGCTCAGCGGCGGTTCAAGAAGTTACCAGAAAATTCCATCCGACGTTTCAAGGATTTTCGTAAGGTATTTCTGCATCACTTCTCTAGTAATCAGAGGTATCACAAGACTCCTTGGAGTCTCTTTTCCATTAAACAGGGGCCTAAAGAGGCCATTAGAGCTTACATTAAAAGGTTTAATCAAGTGGCTATTGATATTCCTAGTGCTAATTGCACTAACAGTAGCTAGTCTTCTGAATCATTAATAACGACTAATGCACTGAATATATATATACACTCTCACTGCCTTCGGGCATCAGAATCATTGCTTTCGACATCACTATAACGGCCCAAGTACCAAACTACTATTGCTTTCAAGTCATTAATAATGACCAATGCACCAGATATATACACACACGCTCTCTCTCTCTCTTACTACCTCCAGGCATTAGAATCACTAATTCCGAGCATTAATATAACAACCTAAGTGCCAAATAACTAGTGCTCCCTAGATATTAATAATGACCAATGCGCCAAATATATATATCGGGCATTAGAATCACTACTTTCGAGCATCACTATAGCAATCTAAGTGCTAGATAATTAGTACTTCTGAGTATTAATAAAAGCTAATGCATCAAATGTATTTAAGTTCTTATTTCTAAGCATCACACAAATGATTACTATACTGGCTATGAAAGTTTTATCTTAAAGCTCCACTGTGATTACATTAAGGTCTCATTGGTTCTTTTTGGTTGTTACATTTCTTAAAGATAATGATATTGTCTATCTCATAAAGCTTCTACAGGACATGTCAATTTAGTCATACTCATTCTAGAGCTAGAAAATCATAACTTTGATGATCTCTGTGAGTTACTTGGATAAAACAAGGACCTTCAAAAACATGGAGATATATCCTCAAGCAAGATAGAATGTTTTTGATCTTTATATTGCCAACAAGGACGTCTTCCAAGCAATAAATATAAATAGGCATAATGAGTGGTCTAATAATGACAATGTTGAATCAAGGAAACAATAGACTTCACATCCTTAATTGGACTTCATTCGAATTCGCTTTTCAGTCTGACTTGAAAGAGGGACATATGATGGGTAAACAGATTTACCCCAAAATAATTATCTTTGATCATATACTTAATCGGACTTCATTCAACTTCACTTTTCAATCCGACTTGAAGGAGGAACATTTGATGGTAGTCGGGTTTATCCCCAAGATAGTTATCTTTAATCACATATTTAAACGGACTTTATTCGACTTTGCTCTTCAGTTTGACTTGAAGGAAGGACATCTAATGATAGTCAGATTTTTCCCTGAGCAATATGGTGAAGTTCTTCGGAGCAATATGGCGAGGTTCTTCCGAGAAATATAGTTAAACTCATCCAAGAAATATAGCAAAGTTCTCTCGAGCAATATGGCCGAATTCCTTCTAGCAATATAGTTAATCTCCTTCCAGCAATAAAGTTAAGATCCTCTGAGCAATATGGTTAGATTTATCTGAAGTAATATAAGCAGGGCCTATCAAGCATCAGAAGTATTCCACACTGACACTTGGAGAAATCTCGTACCGAGCATTAAGGATATCTTCACAAGTATTAGACGAATCTTTTGTCATGCCTCAAGTGTTGTTAAGTATTACTAACACATGTCAATTGATGAATGGAGAGACAAGTAGTGGATATCAGAGGCGGTTTTCTTGATTTCTTCTTCACAATACATGACATTCAATGAATGAAAGGGGTAAGTAATGGATATTAGAAGTGGTTCCCCTGATGTCTTCCTCATCTTACGTGACAATCAATGAAGGGAAGAACAATAATGGATTGTCAGAAACCTTGTCTTCACTTACTCTGGTGGGAAGAAGTAGAAAGGTGCAAAAGTAAATGATGAGTAGAATCCCTTTAGATATCTATACAAGCACCAAGAAAGGTAAAGTACAAATAAGTTGGTATTCTTATTCTTACAACCAAAGGCAACTCTTCTCCACTAAGTTCTCTTCTTCCTCTTCTCTATTTCTTCTTCATCTTCCTTTTCATCATCTTCTTCAGTTACTTACTGACTTGAGCGTCAAAAAGACCATACCGGTGAGCCAACCTAAGCTCTAATTTATGTTCTATCTTAGGGTGTTTGATCTCATAAGTTTGGAACTTTCTAGAGAGGAGGAGACTGAATGAGTGGAAAAGAGGTCATGAATCCTTTTTGGGAATATCCTCGCTCTACTTATTCACTATATAGCATCCCTGATCTAGAATATTTTTTAGCCCCTTCGCTCTTATTATCCCTACTCTTCCTAAATCGGACTCTGCTCAATTTACTCCTCTATCTAACTTGAAGGGAAGCATGTGATGTACCTGAGGGAACCTGTACGGGAAGGAATGTTCTCTTCCTCCCCCCTCCTCCCAACCCCCACTTGAGTTGGAACATTCTCTTTCAGCCCCACTCGAACAAGTTTTTTCGAGTCGGCGCTCATACGATGGAACTTCCCCGAGAGGAAGCATCCTTGTCGTGCTATTCTTTTTTTATCTCAACCTATGATAGCTCTTAGTGGTCACAACCATTGAAATATACGGTCAATAACCACTCTTGAAATGGTGGTCTACACCGAATGTGACACTCGACTGATGGCCCGATCGACCATGTTAAGTGTACAACTTCATCGTTATCTCTCAAGTTCTCTTAATATAGGTGAAGGTATGATTTTTTTGCCATGTGTAAATGCTTTTCTCTTATTCTCTCTCAAGCTCTTAATATAGGTGAAGGTATGATTTTTTAGGCCCAAGTCGGGCCTGATATGGAGAGATATCAGGTTCAACAGAAAGAAAAAAAAAAAGAATTTATTTTTTTTCAAAACCTCTAGATCACCCAAGAAAGTTAAATATAGTAATGGAAAGCATATTTGGATTCCTTGTAATTTTAGAAATCTACATAACCTAAAATGATTCCAATCTTAGGTCTCTAAGTCATCAGTAGATTTGGATTACTGATCGACCTACACCACAAAAAAAACTATTTTCTGCGACAAATTTGATGACAATTTTTTTAAAAAAAAAATTGTTGCAAAAATAATTTGCAACAAATCAACTATCAATATTTTTCATCGTAGAAAAAATAAAATTGTCACACATTTTGCGATGAATTTAAAATTTGTCACAAAATTCATTAAAAATATTGTAAAATTTAGAAACGCAAATCAGCGACGAATTTTTTTTTTTGTCATAGATTTTGCAACGAATTTTTATATTTGTTGCTGATTTTTGCGACGAAAATAAGAATTCGTCGCAAACTTTGTGTTGAATCATATTTTCATCACAAAGTTAGTTGGAAGATCACAAAATTTAGAAACTCATATCTGCAATGAATTTTAATTTTTGTAACAAATTTTCAGATTCATCACAAAATCTACGACGAATATAAAATATAGTTGCAAATTCTGTGACAACTTGCTAGATTTGTCGCAGAATCTGCGACGAATCTAGAAATTCGTTGCAAAAATCTACAACGAATCAGATAATTCGTTGTAAATTCTGCGACGAATATCCAAATTTATTACAGATTCTACGACAAATTATCGGATTTGTCACATATTTTTGCAATGAATTAGAAATTCGTTGCAAAAAGCTATAACGAATCTGAAAATTCGTTGTAAAAATCTATGACGAATCCGAAAATTTATCGCAGAATCTAGTAGTATTTTTTGGTCATTATGATACTTTGGTGATGAAAATAATTTCATTGCAAATTTTATCGTAAATCTACAATGAATTTTAAAATTAGTTTCCAAATTCTGCAACAAATATGGAAATTCATTGCAAAATCTATGACGAATCAGAAAATTGTCACATAATCTAATAATATTTTTCAGTGCATTATGATAGTTTTGCGACAAAAATAATTGCGTTGAAAATTTTAGCGTAAATCTACGACAAATTTTAAAAATTTATCGTAGAATCTTGTAGTATTTTTTTTTGTACATTATGATAGTTTTGAGATGAAAAAATTTTGTCTCAAATTTTATTACAAATCTGTGACAAATTTTCAAATTCGTTGCGGATTCTGCAATGAATCTGAATATTCGTCATAGAATCTGTGACGAAGATGAAAATTCATTGCAAAATCTAGCACTATTTTTTTAATGCATTACGATAGATTTGCGACGAAAATATTTTCATCCTAAACTTTATCGCAAAACGTAATAAAAATAATCCAGAATTATATAGTTCCTATATTTAACCTGGTTAATACAAAATATCTATTGAATTCATAGCCATCGAATCTAACACATCATATTTACTAATAAAACTATACATAAACCAAATCACAATTCATACATCAAATCTAAACGTAACAAAATATCCATAAAATTCAAACATTTCATACATCAAAATGCAAACATCATCTAATATCCTTACAATCCAAACATATCATACATAAAAATACAAACATCACAAAAGATCTAATATCCATACAATCCAAACATCATAATAAGTTCTAAATCATCCATACATCAATAAATTTCTAAACATCACTAAGTCTTATCCATCTTCTTCCAATATCCTTATTTTCCTACATCAAAATAAAAATATAAAAAATATCAATGATTACAAGAAAGAAATTACTATATATGAACACAAAAAATAATTTTTACTTACTCCGATATTGATTTTCATTGTGTTTGATCAATCCTGTTTCAAAAAAAAAAAATAATAGTTTTAACAAAAAAAGAAACATTTACAATCAAATAACTAATGTTCAAAAATAATAATTATGAGATAACTAAAATTCATACAAGAAGATCCATCACCACAATCGTCACCATCATCACCATCGCTTACTGATATGCAATGTCTTCCCAACATGTTTCAATTTTTTTGTACTTTTGTTTTACAAACAACTCACCAATTAATTTTGTCACATTTCAAAGTAGGATATGAAGCATAGAATACTTGAAGGGTAGAGAATATGATCATATACACAAAGAATATGGGTAATTTAAGAATAAGAGCACTATTTGATAAAAAAAATTAAAAAAATGAACACACATTCACATTTCATGATTTTTAAAATTTAATTAACTTACCCTTCCAAGAAGATTTTGATGATGAGTGCATTGATAAGCTCCATTATTCTTTACACTGATTATAACCTCAAACACTAACACTCCAAAATTAAATACATCAGATTTTATTGAAAATATTTTATTCATAGCATATTCTGAAGACATATATATACTGCATCAAAAGATTAATGAATTATAAAATCAATTTAAAATTTTCCTTCTTGAGGCACTAAAAGAGTAATTTAAAAAACTTACTATGTTCTTACAATTCTCTTGGTATTTCCTATTGTTTCATCTCCACCGAATAATTTTGCCATGCCCAAGTCAAATATTTTAGGACTAATATCCTTATCGAGAAGTATGTTGCTAGTTTTTAAATCCTTATATATGATTCTGTATCAAGAATAATGGTGAAGATAAATGAGACCTTGAGAAATATTGTATCGTATTCTCCAATCCAAAAATCGGCATTTGTCCTTATCCAGTCGATCGATAATGAGACAAGGGATAGTAAAACATCTTGCATACGACTTAACTGGAGTCTTATGAATCACAAGAGATTTAACTAACCAAAAAAGAATGTGTCCAAGCTTCCATTGAGCATGTACTCGTAGATCAGCATTCTTTCTCCCCCCTCAACGCAATAGCCAAGAAGGCGAACTCATCTCGTTCTTGAACTCATCTGAGCCATATGTCAACGTCTTCAATAACCTCTTCATAGCTATTTCCTGGCCCTCCTTCAACTTTCCCTGCACACACACATATATATCAGGAAACTTACAAAGCTCTTGTAGTGGCAATCACACTCCCAAATACCTTATAAAAAGGGCCAAATCCACCGTCTCTGAGCTTGTTGTCGAAGTAAAAGTCTCCGATGGCCTCTGCAATCCTACGCAAATCAAATAGAGACATGTCCAAGTTTTCCTCTTCCACTGCTTCTTCTTCATCAAGTGATTCTCTGTAGAGAATAAGCTACCAGAAGTCAATAGAGATGTGGGCATCGAGGAAATATACAAGGTTTTTCTCACTCACTCATCTTGTTGTTTCTCGTCTTCCTTCTTCTCCAAAGGGGAATCACGGCGGCAGCCAAGAAAAACGTCGGTAACAACGGTACCACAATGATCACAACTACGCGGCTCTTGTTGCTATGGCCACTGCACATCGATTCTACTAAACAGAAGACGTTCAAGCCGAACAATTTGCCAATATATTAACTTGAAGAATTTTCTCGTGCTAATCGAACATAGAGATCTTAGCTGAAGCCATTGTTTTAGTGTTTGATGTCGGTAAGGTTGTCGATCCAGAAGATGCAGCCGCTGCCGCTGATGTTTGAGCTCTCTAGGTACCTCTACCGTCTTTAGATATTTTAAAATAAGTGTGACCTATTAAATTACAACTTCCTATAGAAATTTAACTAAGTCTTACGTGCATGTAATTGATTTAGTAATTTAAGAAAAAGTACAGTTGGTCAAATTATTTTTTAAGGACATTTTATGATCAGGGGGTTTATAGGAATTCATGAGAACTTGTTTCATGTCCTTCCGAGCCCTCCAAGTATGTCAACCGACTTCGGAAAGTTTATTTTAAAAATAAAAATAAAAATAACAATCTCCATTGAGATCTATAGAAACTAGTTACATCTCATTCGGAGTTCTTTAGGTACCTCGACCATTTTAGATATTTCAAAATAAGTGTGACATGTTAAATTATGACTTCTTATAGAAATTTAACTAAGTCTTACATGCACGTAATTGATTTAGCAATTTAAGAAAAAGTATAGTTGGTCAAATTATTTTTTAAGGGCATTTTTATGATCATGGGGTTAATAGGAACTCATACGAACTTGTTGCATGTCATTACGAACCCTCTAGGTATGTTAACCAGCTTTGGAAAGTTTTTTTTTTAAATAAATTTTATTTTTACAACGGATCCTAAATTCGTCGCTAAATTTGCGACGAATCTATTATTCATCATAGAATTTGTGATGAATCCTTTTTTTGTTGTAAACAGTGATGAATATAGAAGTTTGTCACTAATTTCCAATGAATTTTGCGATGAATAATATTTTGTTGCTAATTTACGATGAAAATATTTTTGTCACAAAATTTGTTGTTAAACTGCGATAATTTAGTTTTTTGTCGCAAAAGTTGTTGCAAATTTACGATGAATATTTTTTATCACAAATATTTGTCGCTAAATTACAGTTTTTTTGTAGTGATGAATACCTCAGATTGTAACTGTCACGTCCCGGGGGAATCCCTGCCAGAAGAAATTTTGGCAGCATCTCCCCTGTACAGGTGACAATCTGAGACACACCTACAAGCCCTCTGGGCCATACAAATCCTCGGCCAACACAGTCGGAACATATATATATATATATATATATATATATATATATAATAAGCAAGCACCCACGTAGTATCTAGTAAAAACTAAACCTAAGCAACGATAAGGAAATCATCTCAAATATCCTACTCAACTACACCCATAAAACTCAAATCACGAGCATACATCCAAACCTACCTCTTCTGCCGTCCGGGCAGGCATGTAGCAAGATATACCAAATGAAAGCACATCGATAATAAAGGACCATACAAGATCCAAAGTGCCAAAAAGATTCAAGTCTGAAACATAGACGATAACATAATAAGAAAATCAAAGAAAAGGTCCAAAACAGAAATCCTCACAATCTGGAGGGGAGGACTAGCGACTAGAAATTCTCCCGATAGCCTCAACCTAAAAATGGTAATATCAACGGGGTGAGTCAACTCCTCAGCGAGTAACTACTGACATGCATAGTAAGAATAACCAATAATATGAAAAATACAAAACTGTAAGGAGCAGGAGTATCTGTACTAACCAAGACCTGGGTATAGGGATAACAAGGTCGTCAGACCGAGAGTATCATAAATCTTGTATGCATGTCAAACATATGCATTCACCAAATATGCAGCATATAAAATGCAGCAAACACAAGAAATAAATGCAGTCAGTGCATATGATGCAACATGTCCTGGTCACCCCTGACGCCAGTCAGCCGTCTCACACACGATGGTGAGACCAAGTGGGTAGGGCTGTGACAACCGTGCACTCTGCCATCACTGCTCCTGATGAATGACCAAGTGGACGGGATGCTGTCGGAGTACATCTATCCTCCTACCCCAAATCATAAGTGGGGGAGCTCAATGCTCTCATCTCCCTGAGCCAATCCAGAGGAGGGATCCTTGTCCTGCTACCATGCTGCGTCACACTACCCATGAGTGGACCAGCGGAGCCCTTGACAGAGCAACCTACTGCAACACACCCTGCCTGAATAAAAACAACTAACCCATGAGTGGTTGTGTGTGCAGATCCATGTAACTGGCGATGTGCTCAACAATAATGGAGCCAACTATCGCACAACATGCAATCATGCAAGATGATGCATGACACTAAGCATGGAAATATCCTGATCCTATCCACCTCTACATAATGTGTACCAAAAAGGTATATGAATCAAATAGAATATCCTAGGTACACAGGTCAGGTAAAATAAATCAATGTCCTGAACATAATCAGGCATGGTATGTCATTACCTTAAGGACATAAATAATCAAAGGAACATGAATACAAAGCAGGTAATAAATACATCATGCTCATTTAATAGATAATGGCATATCAATGCAGAAATGAACATAAATATTACTACTCGTTAAATATTGCTATGCATATCAAATGATAATATCTTAAAAGATAAATCAAAGTACCCGCCTCTAATAAAAGGATCGTGTCCGAAATAGATCCCTCGTCGAGACACCATCTTGAATCAAAGTCCTGTAATATCCAACATAAAATTTTAGCTAATTCCGATTGGTAACTAGCTAAACAAAATCCTAGTCTGATTTATGATTCGGCTCAAATTAATGCTACTGACCCGGCAAATTTTCTTTTTGCAACAAAACCTAACAATTAACCAAAAGCGTATCACCACTACTTTGGATCCGAATTCCCCCATCATATAGGATTAGGCTAACCATAAAACATACTACAAAACTCACCCGAAACCGATGCCTGAGTCGCTGATTCAATCCTGAAGAACTTACTGCCGAAACTTGAAGAAGATGTTGCGTAAACACAATGACAGATACCACCGTGATCAGCCAATAACTCATACAAACATCCCAATCATAGTCCAATACCCAAATCTACCCTACCTAAATCGGTGCCCCTCGTTCCCTCTCTGCCGGCGACTGCTGGATGAAGAAAGAAGAAGGCCCGGTGATGAGTCTAGGGCACGGGAGGTGAGACTAGGGCTCGGCTCCTTTTTTCAGAGGGTGAGGTTTCTCTGGTGCGAGGCAATGGTGGTCGATCGGCGCCGGCGCTCGCGAAGTGGCGGCGAAGTGGCGGAGCACTGGTGGCGCGAGGCGGCTGTGAGAGACGACCGCTGCTCCTATCGCGGTTGCAACCTGTTCTGAGCCAGTGGCATCCAATCACTTCGTAGTTGCCGGCATTGACGCCCTATGACCGGTGGTCAGCAGATCGGCACTGGCACGATGGGATCTCCGTGGCACTGGCACGATGGGGCAGAGGAGGGGTTCGGGCAGTGGCGAAAAGAAGAAGCGAGACCCTTGGACGAGGGGTTTTGTACACGGGGGAGAAAGGAACCGTCGCATGCGGCGCCGGTTAGGAAAAAGGAGACCGGGCGTGAGAGGAGAAGAGGCTCGGCGTAAGGAGGTTAGGGCATGGGCACAAGTTCGGCGAGGGAGAAAAGAAATAAAGAAAAGAAAAGAAAAGGAAAAGAAAAATAAAAATCAATCTTTTCCTCGATTAAATGGGATAGCCTAAACAGTCTTTCCCGGGGCCCAATATTTGATCCCCTTAAACTCGTCATACAAGTTCCGAAAAATTTCCAGAAAATTTCTAAAAATTCCAGAAAATTCTCTTATGGTTATTCGCCCTTTTTCAATATTTTATAGTAATAATTTTAGGTACTATAGATTTTTAAAATTGTAAGGAGTCCAAATATACTCTCCATTGTTCTTTTTGGCTTTCCTAGGGATGGCCTAGAGTTTTAAAAAAAAATTTAAAAATCTTATTATTTTTTTTCTCTTGCCTCTTATGCGAAATCAGCCCCACATTGGGCTTGATATAGGGAGATATCAGGCCAGCAATAGAAAAAAAAAAAGAAAAAAAAAAAGAAAGAAAGAAAGAGAGATTTAGTTTTTTCAAAACCTCTGGTCCACCACTAGGAAAGTCAAAAATAATAATGGAGAGTATATTTGGACTCCTTGTAATTTAAAAAATTCATAAGATATGAAATGATTGCAATCTGAGGTCTCTACACCAATCAGTAGGTTTCAATCCCAAATATGCTCTCCATTACTATTTTTGACATTCCTAATAGTGGTTCTAAGGTTTTGGAAAAAAACAAATTCACTTTTTTTCCTTCTTCTTTTTCATTTTTGTTGGGCATGATATCTCCCCATATCAGGCCCAATGTGAGCCGCATGAGAAACACTAATAAAAAAGAAGATTTTTTTTTAAAACCTTTGGACGACCCATAGGAAAGCTCAAAATAACGATGGAGAGCGTATTTAGACTCTTTACAATTTTAGAAATCCATAAAAAATAAAATGGTTGCAATATGAGGTCTTTAGGTCGATCAATAAGTTTCAGTTAAAATCCACCAATTGACCTAGAGACCTCAAGTTGCAACCATTTTATGTCCCATAGATTTCTAAAATTACAAAAAGTTCAAATATGCTCTACATTACTATTTTTGTCTTTCCTACGAGTGGTCTAGAGGTTTTGAAAAAATAATTTCTCTTTTTTCCCCCTTTCTATTAGGTGTGATATCTCCCCATATCGGGCCCGATGTGGGCTTGATATGGGGAGATATCAAACCCATATTGGGCCTAATATGGGGAGATATCAGGCCCAACGTGGCATGACCTCCCATAACAGCCCCAAGAAAAAAAAAGAAAAAAGTGAATTTATTTTTTTCAAAACCTTTAAACCACAATTAGGAATGCCGAAAATAGTAATGGAGAGTATATGTGGACTCCTTGTAATTATAGAAATCCACATGACTTGAAATGACTGCAATCTGAGGTTGCAAAGAGTTCAAATATGTTATTCATTATTTATTTCAGCTCCTCAGAAGGTATTAAAATGTTATTGAAAGAATCGACTGATATCTCATATACGTTGAGCCTGATATAAAATTCTACCTTTGGAGAAGCCGAAATAAATAATAGAGAGCATATTTAGATTTCTTGCAATCTCAGAAATACACAAGACCTAAAATGGGTGCAATCAAAGCTTTCTATGTCGATTAATGGATTTCGACCAAAATCGACTGAAATTCCACGTTGGGCATGATATGATTTCATATCAGGCCCACCATGGGATTTCAGTTGATTTCAGTCAAAATCCATTAATCAACCTAGAAAGCTCCGATTGCACTCATTTATGGTCCTGTGGATTCTTGAGATTTTAAGGAGTCCAAATATGTCCTTTATTATGTATTTCAACTTCTCTGGAGGTGGGATTTTATATCAGGCCCAATGTCAAATTTTAGTTGATTTTTCAAATAACATTTTAACACATCTTGTAACGCCCGAAAATTCTCAAAACTATTTTAGGAATATTCTATGATTTTTATGGAATTATTAGATATTTTTCTGGAATTTTCCGAGTAGCGGAAGTAGCAAAAATTATTAGAAAAGTAAAATGGCTTAAGCGGGAATCGAACCCGGGACCTCTCGGGTCCGCTAAACCTTTAGTTAGCCTTAGTAACCGGTGAACCCAGCAGGGCCGTGCTGAAAGGAAAGGGAATAAATTATATTTATAATTGGTTTGGCCGAATTAATTACTTAGTATAAATAGGAAATTTAAGTTGGGGTTTGGTTTATTTTTTTTAGAACTTGGTTCGACAACCCCTCTCCAAAACCCTCACGCGGACGCCAACCCCTCTCCCCTCTCCTTCTCTCGGCGCCACAACAAGGGAAGAACTAGGGTTCCATCCCTAGGGTCCCAAGGTCACTTTCCGGCGACGATTTCAGCACAAGGACATTCCCCTCTGCGAGCAGAGCACGTGGACGCGAGTGAATCGTCGAGAAGTCGTCTCCACCGGAATTTCTAGCGAATAGATTTGTAAGAAATCTAGCACACAAGGTAAGAAACCCCTCACCTGCAGTATAAGTAGCTCCGTTTGGTTTTATACGCACTAGTTTAGCTATATGCAGTTTTTATCGATGTATAGGGTGAATTTGACCCTCCTCGCAGATTTAGGGATTTAGTGAGTACTTCTAGATGGGCCGAACACGTATTCCCTCTTCAGTGGGGGTTCCTAAACATTGTCGGGTGCCTAGAAGTGGTCTCCTTAATAGAGGGGAGAGTTGGGGCACACTAGGTGTTCGATAAAATAGCTAGTTAAGTTAAAATGCAAATTAGGCATTTTAATAGCTCAGTTAAACGCATTAGAAGCATTTAAATCAGTAAAACAGTTTATTTTAACTTATATGGGACTACGGTCCAATGGGTGGGCTCCCACAGTCGCCTCTAGGTTCAGACAACCTAGCTCTAGGTTCAGATAACCTAGAAACAGCAAGTTAAAACAGTTAGCTATATTCAGTATTTTATTTTCAGTGGCACTGTACTGGATCAGATATCCATTGGGTTGGACTCCCACAGTCGTCCCTAGGTTTAGATAACCTAGTTAACCCTACTAAATTCGGGACTTGCAAACCCGGGTCTAGTTAGGGATGTGCGCACAGCAAGTACAGTTGTCGGGCCCAAACAGCATGATTACGTATTTTCACTTATTATGAATTAGTTTTCAAAGCTCAAAATTAGTCATGTTAGTTGAGTTTGAATTCAGTATCAGTTTAGCTACAGTTTAGCTTATTATATGTTCAGTTCAGTTATCTTTATTGATTCATATGATTAGTTTCCATGTCATGTTCAGTATGCATGTTCAGTTATTTCAGTTTATGCTTGCAACCATAGTATGTCATGCCAGTACATGTTTTCAAATAGCATTCTTTAAAAGCATGTTTGCATCGTTGCATGTTTTAGTGAGGTAGATGGTTTCTTACTAAACTTTAAGCTTACAGATTCTATTTTCCTTATACTGCAGATAAAGGTAAGGGAAAAATGGACTAGCAGAGGAAGCTGGAGGCCAATGCAGAGATGGTGTGTGTGGCAGGAACTGGAATAGAAGATTCTTAGGGGACTTAGCAAGTTTAAACCGTAGAACTCTTTAGTGTTTTACTTTCATGCACGTTTAGTTGCGTAATGCTATGAATCAGTGAACTATGTATCATGTTAAGTTTAGAATACTAGTTTTATGTCATTAGAATGTTTCTCATGTAGTGTATAACTCATATGTGAGATTTTGGCATGCCCAAGTGCTGAAATCAGAGTTTCAGGCTGAAATCAAAGTTTCGAAATCGAACTCGATCGGTCTGAGACCGATCGGAGAGTGGGTTGTTCGGATCGGTCACCACCGATCTATCTGTAACGAGAGTTGGCCTCTGTTATGGATCGGTCACCGACCGATCCATTGTCAGACGCCACCGATCGGTCACCGATCGATCGCTGAGCATCGATCGGCCCACCGACCGATCGGTGTGCTCGGATCGGTCAGACCGATCCACCGCATAGCAGGCGAGGGATATGGATCGGTCTGCCGACCGATCCAAAGAGTTTTTCCGTACCAGTAACAAGCTGGAACGATCACGGGATCGATCCGACAGCCCAATCGATCTATGGATCGATTGAATTGCCTGATTACAGCTAGCAGGCTATCCGAGAGGCATAGATTATCTTCTCTAGCATGTGTACAACTCTTAGGTACACCTAGAATATTAAGTTTAGTTTACAGTAATCATTTTAGTAAAATTTTAATAAATCCAGATTTTCCGCAATAGTAATTTAGCACAGCATAACTGTAGCGATCGGCCTCGCAGCCTAGTCAGTAGGAGGCGGGTCGTTACACATCTGGAGAAACGAAAATAAATAATGGATAGCATATTTGAACTAATTACAACCTTAAAAATTCACAGGACCTGAAATGGGTGCAATTAGAGTTCTATAGGTCAATTAGTGATTTTAGTCAAAACTCACTAATTGACATAGAAAATTCTGATTGCACTCATTTTAGGTCTTGTGGATTTCTGAGATTACATTGTGGATTTCTAAGGTTACACTGAATTCAAATATGCTATCCATTATTTATTTCGATTTCTCTTAGGCTATTAAAATATTATTGAAAAAATCAACTAATATCTCACATACGTTGGGCTTGATATGAAATCCCACCTTCGGAGAATCCAAAATAAATAATGGAGGGCATATTTGAATTCCTTGCAACTTTAAAAATCTACAGAACCTTAAATGGATGCAATCGAAGATATCTAAGTCGACTAATGGATTTCGATCAAAATCGGTTGAAACACCACATTGGGCTTAATATGGCCTGATATGATTTCATATCATACCCACATTTGGCCTGATATGAAATCATATCAGGCCCAACATGAGATTTCGACTGATTTCGATTGAAATCCATTAATCGACCTAGAGAGCTCCAATTACATCCATTTTTAGGTCCTATGGATTTCTGAGGTTTCAAGGAGTCCAAATATGTCCTCCTTTGTGTATTTTGACTTCTCCATAGGTGAGATTTTATATCAGGCCCAATGTCAAATTTTAGCCAATTTTTCAAATAACATTTTAACATATCCGGAAAAGTCTAAATAAATAATGGATGACATATTTGAACTCCTTACAACTTAAGAAATTCACAGGACCTAAAATTGGTGCAATCAGAGTTCTCTAGGTCAATCAGTGAGTTTCGGTCAAAAATCCACTAATTGACCTAGAGAGCTCAGATTGCACCTATTTTAGGTCTTGTAGATTTTTGAAGTTGCAATGAGTTCAAATATGCTATCAATTGTTTATTTCGACTTCTCCGAAAGTATTAAAATATTATTAAAAGAATTGGTTGATATCTCACATACGTTGGGTCTGATATAAAATCTCACATCAGAAAAATCTGAAATAAACAATAAAGGACATATTTAGACTCTTTGCAACCTCAAAAATCCATAGGACTTGAAATGAGTGTAATCGAAGCTCTCTAAATCGATTAATGGTTTTTGACCGAAATTGATTGAAATCCCACATTGGGTCTAATATGAAATCATATCAGACCTAACGTGGGATTTCGGTCGTTTTTTTTTGCCAATTTCGGTCAAAATCTATTAATCGACCTAGAGTGCTCCAATTACACCCATTTCAGGTCCTGTGGATTCTCGATGTTGTAAGTAGTCCAAATATGTTCTTCATTATTTATTTCGGCTTCTCCGAAAGTGAGATTTTATATCAGACCGAACGTTTATGAGATAGCAACCGATTCTTTCAATAACATTTTAATATCTCTAGAAAAGCCGAAATAAATAATGGATAACATATTTGAACTCCTTGCAATTTCAAAAATTCATAGAACCTAAAATAGATGCAATCGGAACTCTCTAGGTCAATCAATAGATTTTGACCGAAATACATTAATTGACTTAGAGAGTTCGGATTGTACTTATTTCAAGTCCTGCGTATTTTTGAGTTGATAAGGAGTTTAAATATATTATCTATTATTATTTTTTATCTTCCCTAATAGAATCGATAGGCGAGAGAAATTAATTTTTCATAAGGTGTGAGAGAGAAAGTGGAAAGAAAGAGAGATTGAGATTACATAGAACTTTGAGAATAAAAAACATCAATTATTTGGCCATAATTTCTCTTTTTGTGTCGTAGGTTCAGTGCTGCGACAAAAATATTGACACAATAATCAGCTGCCCAGAGGAGGACTATCTTCCACCGTATTGTTATGCAGTGGTAGCGCCATTTCTGTCGGTTCCAAGTAATTACTTAGTGCTTGTGCAGGTCCAATCTGTGTCTTTTCGTTGTCCCCAAAGCCAAACACACGACCTCTGTTAGTGACTGCCACAGTGTGGTATGCTCCTGTGCTGATTTGAGATACGCGGTGAGAACTCAAGCCACTGAGCAAGCGGGGCTCCATAACTTTGTCGGAGCTTCCCCTGTCGGAAAGTCCCAAACTACCAAAGCACATCCATCCAAAGGCAAACACAAGGCCTTCGTCTGTGACCACGAAAGTTTTTCTTTTCCTAGCGAACACCTGCAGATGTTAGTGCCAAACAATCAGTATTCAGTCGATTACTTGTTCAGCAAAACAAAACATCTCTAAGATGGAGAGTGAATTTATTGAACCTGAACAGCCATGTTGCACTTCATACTGGTCAATAATTCAGGACTAGTCTTGTTAATCTCATCACCGTGGCCTAAGGCTCCGCAATAGCCTCTGCCCCATGTATACACCTGGAAAAAGAGTAATCATTTTATAAAATCTCTGAAAGTTAAAATTAGCAGAAAACCATTATCAAAAGCTTCAAGTGATAGCCATACATATCCACTTGAATCGAGTGCCACTGCATGTTCATCTCCAGCAGAAACTCGAAGTATATGGATATTCCTGCTCTTAAATGACTGGATACCGCGTGGTACAAGTTGATCGTGTTGTTCTTCATAGCCAAGGCAAAAGTTGGTGCAGAACCAAAAGAATGCACAGTTCCATCATCAGTCACAGCCAAGGTATAACTTGCTCCAGCAGCAATTTGAACGATATGGTGTCCCTGCTCCTCAAATAGTTCAATAACTGTAGGAACTGGCCGGTCTGAAGTGTCTCCATGACCAAGTTGCCCGTGTTCATTACTTCCACACGTGTACACTTGACCTTGCAGTGTGAGAAATACAGTAAAATTAATCCCAGTGGCAACCTGAAAATATAAGCGATATTGCTTCAGAGAGAAACACAGGACAGAAATGGTTATATAGAAGACATTTCATGAGTTCTATGAAAACAATCCTTCAATATATGTGGAACACAGACATCCTTGAATTATATCCTTGGAAACAGATATTTATCCATCAAACAAAAATGAAAATTTTCACATTGATGGAGATGTACTTGCTTGCAAGGAATTCCCTTCATTGTCTCCACTGCAGTAGGCCTGAATACGATGCGGCTTACTTCTCCATGACCACAACAAAATGACGAATTGTCCCCACAAGTAAACACCTAGAAACAAATAATTTAGCCAGAAACAATGCAGATAAACTTTAACCACACTATTTATCAAGTCGAAACATAAACCTCTCCTGATTGCAAAACAAATGCTGCATGGTTGTGAGAAGCTGAGATATGGGCGACACGAGACGGAGAAGGAAAATCAATGCGGCTGAATGCAGCAAATGGTTTTGTCTCTCGGTCGTGATCGAGCAGCCCACTTAAACTAGATCCACAAAAGTAAACTGACATATCATGAACTAAGAGGGTATGATATTTTCCAGTGGCTATTTGCATCTGCATAATAAAATCATTCAGTGACAAAGATCAGATCTTGAAAAGGGTGCAACTTACAAATAAATATGAAAAAGGAGTTGTACTTCGCCTGCTGATGTCTTGACGCTACTGAAGGATTGCTCCACTGACTGCAAGAACCTGAGGACCTTCTTCCAGTTATCGCCGCAACGGCGGAGCAGCTTTGAACGCGCATCGGGAGGGAGAGAACTGAAGATTGAATTGTCTTCGCAGTGGCGGCATGCAGCAAATTCAACGATGGACAGAAACTGGATGGGTTCGAGCGCATGAACACCACTGAACATTCGACAGGTCGTCTCGAAACATGCGAGGTCGGACGCACATAGTTGGCCGGAGCTCAATATCTCCAGAATTAAGTGGGCCGGCAAATCCCCGATACAGAAGGGTCGTTCACTGCTATCAGCCATTGTAAGCTCTCTCAAGATGCTTGCTTTACAGGCTTGATCAGCACCCCTGTCACGCCCCAGAGGAGTCCCCGTCTGAAGAAATTTCGGCAGCATCTCCCCTGTACGATGGACAATCTGAAATTTCTACATATCACATATACATCAGCCACAGACGGCTGGAATGATAACAATAAATAAAAAACATTCACCACGCAGTTTATAATAGTAACATCACAATAATATTCTGACTCAAAATCCACCCTACTCCACTACACTCGTAAAAACTCAAATCCGACGAAACTCACCTCTTATGCCGACTCGGCAGGCATGTAGTAGAATAAGACCAAATAAAATCCATCGACATCACAATAATAAATACAACGTCCAAGTATCAAACAAATCAAGTCTAAACATAGGCAAACGAGAAGAAAACTCAAAAGTCAATCAATCCTCGAGGTCTGCAGGGGATCTAGCACTACGTGCAGTGGGGACTAGCGACTGGAACTCCCTCCTGACAGTATCAACCTGAAAATAACAACAATGGAGGCGGGGTGAGTCCAACACTCAGTAGGTACAGTTGATATGCAAAGTAAAGAAATAACACCTAGCACTAATCATGCGTACAGTCTCCTGATAAAGATAAAGGTAAATGCAAACCGAAGAAGACAGGAGAGAATCTGTACTAACCAGGACCCGGTATAAGGACAAACAGTCCGAAAGGTATAGAAGACCTATATGCATGTCAAACATAGGTATCCAAACAATATGCAGCATATAAATGCAGCAAACACAATCACAACAATAAATGCATCATGCATATGATGCCAATGTCATGGTCACCCCGAACCAACTCACAACAAAAGTGGGACCAAGTGGGTAGGGTTTGGAGTGCAACTCAAACACTACTCCTGATGAGTGATCGAGTGGACGGATGCTGTCGGAGTACACACGTACTCTACCCCAAATCATAAATGGGGAGCGCAATGCTCTCATCTCCCAGACACTATGACGAGGAGGAATCTCTAACGTGCTACACGCCACACTACCCCCGAGCGGATCAATGGAGCACCGGAAGAGTCAAACGGACGTGCTACCACGCTGCGTCACGCTACCCGGAACAGTGATGAAAACTGGCAAAGTGCTCGACAATAATGGAGCAATCTATCGCACAGCATGCGATCATGCAAATGGCGCATGTCACTAAGCATGGTAATATACTAAACCAACCTCTGGGCATATAACAATGGGCACCATAGTGAATAGATCAAATCAAGACATACTGATCAAAAAGGTATCAAACCTAGATCCTGAACATGTGAAACATGGTTATATCACTACCCACGAGCATGATAGATCGGGTACAAGATCAATACGAGATGCAAACAAACAATCAATCAAACAGGTAACATGTATTGGCCAGTGATTAACCGAAACAAATAGGAAACACAATTAATGCAACATATTATTTTCATTACTAAGCATATCAAAGACAATAAGTCAAAAGTACCCGCCTCTGATAAAATGGTCCAAATCCTGACTCCGAGATACTCGTCTCGCGTCAAGATCCTGTATATTAAACATAAGGTCTAGTTTAGCTAATTCTATCATACCACAATTAGCCAAATTAAATTCTAATCCAATTTAAGAAATTCTAAATTAGATCCAACTAATTAAACCAATACCCTTAACAAACTGTAATTAAATAAAACCAGTGGATCCACTAGGGTTAGTTCCTTAACCCTAATCATCCTAGCTTAAGGATTAACCTAACAAACGAAATATCACTCACCTGAGTTGAATGTCTCAGTCGAATCTCACAGCCACTAGTTTGTACTGATATCAAAGAGTTGTTGGCTGGAAATTTCTGCCGTTAAGGAATGTTAGCTGCTGGAAACAAACAAACAAACCACATCAACCATTTTCCTTCCAAATCATGTTCCAAAACATAACCTGAACACTTTACCCCTTCCTTTACTGCCACTGGGCGGCAATCGAAGGCAGAGACGACAGTCAGAAATCGGGCGGCGCCAGCACCCTATAGTCGAAGTCGATTGTTGAGGTCAGCGGCAGCACAGAGGAGAGGAAATCAGGAGTCGGCCCAACCTAGGGCAGAGGAAATCGCGGCTGTGTAGGCTGTGGCTAGGGCCCGAACACCAGAAGGGAGCTCGGACTGTCGGCAATGGTGCTCGGGTCAAGAGTCGGCGGCGGTGAACTCCACAGCGAGGGCTCGGCTAGGGCACGGGGTGGTCAGCAGTGGCGCCAGCTCTGTCCGGTGCGGCGACGACACTCTGCAAAGGAAGAGGCGTCGGCGGTGTGGCTCAGATCCACCGCACAGTGGTCGGCGCTCGTTCTAGGGCACGGCTGGGCGGAGGAGAAGTGGGGTTCGGCTCGGTAGAGAAGAGAAGGAAGAGAAGAGGACTAGGGCTCGGCGACAAAGAGAAGAGGAAGAGAACTGCCGAGTGGTGGTTAGGGCAAAGATTGCGACAGGGAGAGAAGAGGGGTGCGCGGGTGGCTCGGCAGGGAAGAAACGGCGACAAAAGAAAATGAAAAGAAATAAAGGAAATAAAAGGAAAAGGATATATATAAATATAATCTTTTCCTCGCTTAAATCGGGTAGCCTAAACAGGCTTTTTCTCGACCCCGTTCTCGTCCCCGTTAACTCGTCCATACGAGCTCCGAAAAATTCTCGGAAAATTTCCAAAAATTCCGGAAAATTTTCTTATTAATATTCACCTATTTTCCAGTATTTTACAACCCCTGAAGAAATAATCAACCGACGCCAAGAAGAAAGAAGAGGTTTCTGATATATAATCGAATCAGAATGAGGAAAAGATGGAAAAAAAATATATAATCAGATTGCCTAAACTCGTAAGAACTCAATGCTTAGTGCTTCGCCACTAAGTTATTTGATATGTTTTAAAAAAAATGTTAGTCAAAAGAAGAAAAATCAATGGACTGAAAACCAAAAATATTTGGTAAACTAGAATTTTAGAAAGTATAAAGTGGGTGTAGAATAAGCTTTAAAAAAATGAATTAACGAATACTTGTTTAGAATTATTTTGGCTAATACTTGAGCTTATTTAAGAAGCTCACCTTCCTCTCTAAGGTGATTGGCAAAGTTGTTTTTTTCTTCTTTTTCAAACAAAATTAATATAAAGAAAGGTTTATATGAAAATCTCTTTCACAATTTTTTACTATTACATCTATTTAGATTCAAGAGTAATTAATTTTAAATATTTATTAATTAATAACTATCTTTAGGTAAAATAAAATATTATAAAATTTTAATGGTTCATGGCATTACGCTAATTACTTGAGAATGCCGGTTGATGATCTCATGATTTGTTATAAGGAAAACTAGGTGAAATATTATTTATTATATTCTGTCTAAAAGATTCTTGTTGCTGGGGCAATTTCATTAACTAATGAGTTTAATTAGAAATCATTAATGAAATTTAACATAATAGATTTACTCTAAGTAGGAGTCTAATCATACTTAACTTCCTTGATTCTATACCTTTTAAATCATAAATGAAAAAAACATCAATATGTTTTGGTGTATAGTTGATAGACCTAAACATATTAGATTCACTATGAATTTATACGGATCCTTGCCTAAGACCGTCGGCGAATGAGTCATCAGTGAGTTGACGTTGATTTTTGACTTTATCATCTATCACCAAAGAACAACAAGGACTACAGAAGGTGTCACGCCCCCCAGAGGAGTCCCTGCCAGACAAAAATCCGACGGCATCTCCCCTGTACCAGTGACAATATGAAGCATACATACATACATCACAATACATAAACATAAACAACATATTCATCAGCCCACACGGCTGGAACATACATAAAATAGAAACAACATAATCACGAAATGTATCAACTTTTTATATATGTCATATTTTTCATAGACTACAATTACTATACAGATAAACATCTATAACAAAATTACAAAATGTAAATACAACGAAAGAAAAGTAAAACAAACCAGAAAAATCAGCACGTCGAAATCTCTAAGCAACTCTATGAAAGTCCAAAATCAACTATAATATCAAAAGGATCCCTGTGTCTGCAAAACTGGAGACCAAGGAATGTAGAAAGTTAGCCAAATGGCTAAGTGGATACTCAAGAAAGATATGCATGAATTTAATCTTATTGAAGAAGTCAAGGAAGTAGAATAAATCACAATCTTTTGTTACAACTTTAAGTTATCCTTAAAGTTCTACATTTATACATATATATGTATAAGCATCTTCTCATTATCTATAATTAGGTAAAATTTTTATATTAGAGTTTAGGATCTTCACCTTATCATCACTTGTCATCATTAATAAAATCAATTCTTCAATCTTATTATTTAATCACTCGATTATAAGTTATCATGGTAATATCAACATGTATATCAATAGTCTGAATATGATAAATCAACTAAAAAGTGAATCACCGGAGTCAATATCATCAGAGTGTAATATCATATGGATAGGTTAAATGCCTCCTCAGAGTATAAAATTGTCGCATACGTCATCTGACGTACGGGCTATCAGCCCTCACCGGTGGAAGACATATTAAACACTGACCGAGGGCTACATCATGCCACCACGCCTAGGGTGTACGGTCAGGTACTCTAGACCGCGGCCACCGCGCTATCACAATAACATGTGGGCGGTCCAGTACTCTAATATACAGATCTGGTATAAAGCTAGGCTCATAGTCTTCACTTTTTAATTCTTTATTACCATCTTTATTATTTCACTTTGAGGATTCCATTTTATCTATTTATCAAAATTATTCTCTTTTCATAACAAATGGTCAATTAAGTTAACAGTTTTTATATTAAGTCTGTTAATTTATCATTATAGGGTCCACAGATAAAAAACTACAAGTATCAACAGATAGAGTATCAAAAACATGGAGTATGAAAGGTCAAGCAAGTCAAAAATACAAGGTATCAACATAAAAGTACTTCAGAATATTTCTTTAATTTTTAAAACAACCCTTCTCATATAAATCCCAGTATGAACCCACATGTGAACTGTTGGTTGCTGCTACTCGGAAAACCTAATGGTTCCACTGTACAAAAATTTTGTACAAAGGTCTGAACCTTTTCCTAGCTACCATGTGTTCTTTTAAATTAAACTTGGATCTCCTGCGGAACTTAACACGTTTGATCCAAAGTTTAATCTATTTGTTCTTTTAGGTTTAGACTTGGATCTCCTGCGGAACTTAACACGTTCGATCCAAATCACCTAGGTTATTAATTCCATTAAATATTAATTTCCAAAATTGGCTTCCAGGACTGCATGGCGAGGCACATGACCTTCTTGGATATGGGAACAACTACCACCGCCTAGACAAAGCCTTTTAAGGAAAGCTAATATTTAATTTCCTTAAATAACTTTAGGTCAACCGAAAAGAACAATCAAATCACAAGGAAAAGAAAAACAAAAGAACACAACATCGAAAACAAATTTGAAATACTAGAATCGCATGCCTCTTGTATTTGGTATTTTACATGAAGATAAAACTAGTATGATGCGGAAATTAAATACTAGTATACCTTTTCTTTTGTAAGCAAAAACCTCTAGGTCTTCTACCGTATTCCTCTTCTAACCTCGGACGTTGTGTGGGCAACGATCTTCCGAGATGAGAAACCACTAAAGCACCTTCTTCTCCTTCTTGCAAGGTTCGGCCAAATCAAGTGCACCTCCAAGAAAGAAGAAAAACCACCACCAATGCTCCAAGGGATGAAAGCTTTCTCTCCTTCTTCTCCAAGCTAGAAACCGGCCACCACTTGATCTCCAAGATGAAGGAAGTTTCGGCCACAAGGATGGAGAGAAGAGAAAGGATGAGGCCGGCCACACAAAGGAAGAAAAGAGGGAGAAAATAATAGAGGTTGTTCACCTTGAAGGCTCCCAAAACCCCCTCTTTTATAATCCTTAGCTTTAGCAAATAAGGAAATTTAATTACAATAAAATTTCCAAAACTTTCCTTGACATTAATTAATTAAGAAAAATAAAATAAAATTTCCCAATTAAGCATGTCATGGCCGGCCACCTCATGGAGAGCAAACAAGACAATTTTCAATCAACAATTAAAAATTCCTTATTTGTCTTCGGAAATTTTAAAAAATAAAATTTCCCTTTAAAATCCCTTCATGGTTGATAAAAAGAAATTTCTATAATTTTAATTTTTCAACATGTGAATAATTTACAAAGAAGAAAAATAAAATATCTTTCCAATCTATAAATAAGGAAAGAGATTTAATCTCTCTCTTTTAATCTTTTGCAGAAACTTATAAAAGAGATATTTTAATTTTTAATCTCTCCAATAAATTATATCTTCCATATAAGAAAATTTTAAAATTAAAATTCTTTTTTAATTTAATAGGGCCGGCCACCTAAGCTTGGGTTCAAGCTAGGGTCGGCCACCCATGAACCAATGGTTTGGCCGGCCCTAGCTTGATCCACAAGCTAGCTTGGTCGTCCCCTACACCATGGGTATGAAGGTGGGTATAGTACTCTATAAATAAGAGGCTACGATAGGGACCGAGAGGAGGAATTGTTTTTGGTCTCCCGATAAAATTAAGCATCCCGTGTTCGCCCCGAACACACAACTTAATTTTATCAATAATAATTCATTCCACTAGAGAACTATTATTGAACTACCGCACCAATCCCAAATTACATTTTTGGGCTCCTTCTTATTATGAGTGTGTTAGTCTCCCTGTGTTTAAGATGTCGAATGACCACTAATTAAGTGAGTTACTGACAACTCATTTAATTAATATCTTAATCCAAGAATAGTACCACTCAACCTTATCGTCATGTCGGACTAAGTCCGCCTGCAGGGTTTAACATGACAATCCTTATGAGCTCATCTTGGGGACATTATCAACTTAGATCACTAGGACACAATTTCCTTCTATAATCAACAACACACACTATAAGTGATATCATTTCCCAACTTATCAGGCTTATTGATTTATCAAACTAAATCTCACCCATTGATAAATTAAAGAAATAAATATCAAATATATGTGCTTGTTATTATATTAGGATTAAGAGCACACACTTCCATAATAACTGAGGTCTTTGTTCCTTTATAAAGTCAGTATAAAAGAAACGACTTCTAATGGTCCTACTCAATACACTCTAAGTGTATTAGTGTAATTATATAGTTAAGATAAACTAATTCCTAATTACACTACGACCTTCCAATGGTTTGTTCCTTTCCATTTTGGTCGTGAGCTACTGTTTATAATTTATAAGGTACTGATAACATCATCTTCTGTATGTGACACCACATACTATGTTATCTACAATATAAATTAATTGAACAACTACAAACAAATGTAGATAATTTGACCAAATGTGATCTTTATTAAAAATAAATGTTTACAAAAGCTTAGGCTTTCAGTATACACTCCAACAATCTCCCACTTATACTAATGACTAAGTTGTCATATCTTCTGCCATACATCTTATTCTCATTCCCTCCACATATCGATCGAAAGCTTTTGACGGAAGGGTCTTAGTGAAAGGATCTGCCAGGTTATCTACTGATGCAATCTTGGCGATGACAACTTCTCCTCGCTTCACGATATCTCGTATCAGGTGGTACTTGCGCTCTATATGTTTACTTGCCTTATGAGCTCGTGGTTCCTTCGAGTTTGCAACTGCACCGCTATTATCACAATCAATTGTGATGATTTTGGGCAAACCAGGAATCACATCTAAGTCCATTAGAAAGTTCCTGAGCCATACTGCTTCTTTAGCTGCCTCAGAGGCTGCTACATACTCAGCTTCCATGGTTGAGTCCGAAACGCATTTCTGCTTAACACTCCTCCATGCAATGGCTCCACCTCCTAAAGTAAACACATAGCCTGATGTAGACTTACTGTTGTCCCTATATGATTGGAAATCTGAATCCGTGTAACCCACAGGGAGCAAATCGTCTGCTTGGTAAACTAGCATATAATCTCTAGTCCTTCTCAGGTACTTTAATATATGCTTTACCGCAGTCCAATGTCCTTGTCCAGGATTACTCTGATATCTGCTGACCATGCCCACGGCAAAACAGATATCAGGTCTCATACATAGCATTGCATACATAAGGCTTCCTACAGCCGAAGCATAAGAAACTGCTTTCATGTCCTCTATCTCCTTTGATGTCTTCAGAGACATCTCTTTAGATAGAGCTATTCCATGCCTAAAAGGTAAGAAACCTTTCTTGGAATCCTGCATGCTAAAACGAGCAAGGATTGTATCTATATATGAAGCTTGGAACAGACACAACATTCTTTTATTGCGATCCCTTATAACTTTGATCCCAAGAATGTGTGCACAATCTCCTAAGTCCTTCATATCAAATTGTTTGGACAACCATACCCTTACGTCCGATAATACCTTGACATTGTTGTCATTTAACAAAATATCATCTACGTATAGTACAAGAAATACCACTACGTTTTCATTACACTTTTTGTATACACAAGACTCATCCAGACACTGAATAAATCCATATGACTGGATTACTTCATTAAACCGGATGTTCCAAGACCTTGAAGCTTGCTTCAGTCCATAAATGGACCGATTAAGCTTGCACACTAGATGCTCTTTGCCTTTTTCAATGAACCCTTCTGGTTGCTTCATATGGATGTTCTCTTCAAGACTTCCATTAAGGAAAGTTGTCTTGACATCCATTTGCCAAATCTCATAATCCATATGAGCAGCAATGGATAAGAGTATCCGGATAGACTTAAGCATGGCTACCGGTGAAAAGGTCTCCTGACAATCGATTCCCTCTTTCTGAGTGCACCCTTTCGCAACAAGCCTAGCTTTGAAGGTTTCTACCTTCCCGTCTGTCCCTCTTTTCCTTTTGTAGATCCACTTGCATCCGACGACTTTTACACCATCGGGTGGTTCTACAAGCTCCCAGATCTTATTAGAGTACATTGTAACGCCCGAAAATTCTCAAAAGTATTTTAGAAATATTCTATGATTTTTATGGAATTTTAGGATATTTTTACAGAATTTTTAGAGTAGCGGAAGTAGCGAAAATAAATAGAATCGTAAAATAGCCTATGCGGGAATTGAACCCGAGACCTATTGGGTCCTATGACTTAAGGTGAACTCTAGTAACCAGGAGAACCCAGCAGGGCCGTGCTGAAAAGAAAGGGAATCAGTTATATTTATATTTGATTTGGGCCGAATTACCCACTTAATATAAATAGGGAATTAAGTGAGGAGTTTTATTTTTCACCGTGACTTACCTCTTCTCCTCACCCTAATCCCGCCGAACCTCCCTTCTCCTCTTCTTTCTCTCGGCGCACCAAGCCCCAAGGGCTAGGGTTCCGTCCCAAGGGTTCCAAGGGCACTTTCCGGCGATGACTCCGACACGAGGACGCTCCTCTCCGGGAGAGGAACACGTAGACGCGAGGAGATCGACGAAGGGATTTTCTCCACCGGAAATCTAGCGCTTAGATTTGTAAGAAACTTCGAGCAGGAGGTAAGAAACTCCTCACCTGCAGTATAAGTAGCTCTCGTGTGAATTTCTGCTTTGTTTAGTAGCATACGAATTTTGACACATAGGTTGTGCAATAGTGCACATTAGGTGTTCGATAATATGTGCAGCACAGGAAAAGAATGCAACTTAGGCATTTTACTAGCTTAGTAAATGCAATAAAAGCATTTATTCAGTATGTACAGTTTTACTATAGTCATATGGGACTACGGTCCAATGGGTGGGCTCCCACAGTCGCCTCTAGGTTCAGACAACCTAGCTCTAGGTTCAGATAACTTAGAAATAGCAAAATAAGAAGAATTTAGCTATAACTAGTATTTTATTTTAGCAGTGGCACTGTACTGGATTAGATATCCGTTGGGTTGGGCTCCCACAGTCGTCCCTAGGTTTAGATAACCTAGTAAACCCTACTAAATTCGGGACTTGCAAACTCGGGTCTAGTTAGGGATGCGCGCATAGCAAGTACAGTTGCCGGGCCCATCAGCAACATGATTATTATTTTCATCTATCTATGATAAATAATTTTCAAAACTCACAAATCAGTTGTGTACACAGTTTAATTTCAGCTCTAGCTTAGTTTTAGTGTAGCTTAGTTCATGCTTTAGCTTAGCTCTTTCCTATTGATACATGTGATAGTTCTATGATCAGTTTTGATTCTATATTTTGTATGATAGTATGCCATGCCATGCTTTAACATGTTCAGCATAGATTTCAATAGCATGTTTTAAAAAGCATACATTGCATCGTATGCATGTTTTTGTGAGGTAGATGGTTTCTTACTAAGCGTAAAGCTTACAGATACTTCTTTCCTTATACTGCAGATAAAGGTAAAGGAAAGGTGGATTAGCGGAGGCTGGAGGTCAATACAACGAAGATGTGTATGGAAGGAACCTGGAATGAAGATCTTGGAGAAATTAGCAAACTAAGACTTTAGATTTTATATAATGTTATTTCCGCACTTTAGTATGTTTAAATACCATGAACTAGTGAACTATGCATTAGGCTATGCTTAGAATATTAAATATTTGTTGTTAGAATGTTTCCCAGCCATTTTAGAACTTGTATGTGTGATTTAGGCACGAAACAGTGCTGAAATCAGAGCTTTGCTGCGAAATCAGAAACCCCAATCGATCAGCGGATCGATTGGGGCCCTCAATCAATCAGCGGATTGATTGGGAGCCTGGTTCCGCGAATAGTAAGCTTCTGGATCGATCAGCCGATCGATCCAGTCGCATTCTATCGCGAACAGTAAGCTTCTGGATCGATTAGCCGATCGATCCAGTAGTATTATGTCGCAAACAGAGAGTTTGGGAATTGATCATTCGATCGATCGGGAAATCGCTCCCGAGAACAGAGAGCTCTGGAGTCGATCACTAGATCGATTGGCCAGTCTGGATCGATCAGCCGATCGATCCAAATTATTACCCCGAGCACAGTAGCGGTCTGAATCGATCCATGGATCGATCCAATAGCTTGCAATCGATCGAGTTCAATCTGGATCGATTGGGAAGTTGGGTTTCGACTAAGAGACCTTGTAGTTCAACTCCTTGACCATAGAGGATGTAGGGTATGCCATGAATACCTTAGATTGCATCCCTTAGCACATGTAGGGCCAAGAACTTATATTAGTTTAGCAAAGTTTTAAATTGGTACAGCTTTCCGCACCTAAACTTAGTAATGGTCATGGATATTGCTTAGCATAGCATAATGTGACGGTTCGGCCTTACAGCCTAGCCAGTAGAAGGCGGGTCGTTACAGAGTGGTATCAGAGCAGTGTTCCATACTTCCTACACACACATCAGCATTGAACCTGCAGCTTCCAAGTAAGAATACCTCTCACTTTGTTATGTTTATTGCTTTTATGTTTGTAGATAACTAAAGTATGCTTATTTGTGATAGTAACTAACATGATAGTATTAGCTATGTAAACATGATGCTTTAGTTATGTATGTCCTTTGTTCCTTTAGAAATGGCACGAGGATGCCCAGCTAGAAGGGCACCAGCTACTGAGCCCCAGCATGAGGCAGGCATTTCAGTGCCTCCCCCAGACCTTACAGCAGTAGTGGCTCAGTTACAGCAACTGGAGATAGCCACCTTAAAGGCTAATCAGCAGAATACTCCCACTGTCACCCCGGAACCAAACATAGCAATCCCAGTAGTTATAGAGGTTCCACCAGTCCAGCCTACAGCACCAGTATCCCCAACAGCAGAGGCAAAGAGAGAAGCCTATCTGATCCAGTGGCAGAGAGTCAAGCCCGAGAACTTCTCCGGTGGGATGCTCAAGCCTGGTTCAAAACACTGGAGATTACGAAGGAGCTTCTGGACTGGCCAGAGCACGAAAAGGTGAAGTGCGCCTCCTTCGGCTTGACAGGAGATGCACGTATATGGTGGGAGAGAATTAGAGCGAAGCGCCCAGTGAACCAGATGACATGGGCCGACTTCGAGAAAGAATTCTTCGAGGAGTTCTTTCACATGCGGGTCACAAACCGCCACTACGACGAGTTCACTGAGTTTCGTCAGGGCAACCTATCAGTCGAGGAAGCCGTGAAGAAATTCAATAGACTGGCTCGTCTATGCCCCGAACTAGTCAGCACAGAAAAAGAACGAGTCTGGTTGATGTTCAAGATGCTAAGGCCGGAAATAGCGATGAACGTGGCTGGCGGCGTTTATAGGCCACAAACCACCGAAGAACTAGTCAGCAGTGCTCTGACTACCGAGCACTACCAGAATAATATCAAGCAGCAGAAGCAAGTCCTCTCAGAGTCCAAAGGGCAAGGAGGCTCAGGTACTCAGAAACAACAGGCCCACAGCTCTAACTGGAAAGGGAACTCCAGCAACAAGCGCAAACCAGGGAGTTACCCGAAGGGAGGACCAGCCAGTAAACAGCCTAGTTATCCTAAATGTGCTACTTGTGGGAAATTTCACCCAGGAGTTTGTCGCAAGGGCACACGAGGATGCTTTGAATGTGGACAGGAAGGGCACATGGCTAAGTAATGCCCGAACAAGACAAGTCTTCCTCAGCCACAGCCGATACAGTACGGAGGCCAGCCAGCACAGCTATATCAGATGCAGGCCGTTTTAGATGGTCCACACATCAGCTAGGGCAGACTAGAAGCCCCTCCAGCTATGACGAATGCAAGGATCTACTCCTTAACCAGAGAAGACGTAGCGAATGCCTCGACAGTTGTTTCAGGTCAAATCAGTATTTTACAGCAAAGTACAACTGTCTTATTCGATACTGGGCAACCCATTCTTATATATCCAGGGCATTCGTCGAAAAGTTAGCAGTACCCCCAGAGGTATTCAGTGGTCAGTTTTGACGACGCTACCTTCGGGAGAATTTATGGCGTCCACGCACTGGCTCCGGGCAGTGCCAGTCATTATAGCAGATAGATATGACTGATTATGATGTCATCCTTGGGATGGACTTCCTGATCAAATACGGTGCCTCTATAGAGTGTCGTAAACAGAAAGTCATATTCCAACCTGAAGCAGAAGTACAATTCGAGTACATCGGAGAACCAAAGAGAAAGGCCAAGAAGTTTCTCTCAGCTCTAAAAGCAAAAAAATTAATGGATTCAGGATGTACGGGATTCCTAGCACATGTAGTCAACACCAGTCAGAACAGGGACCAACAGCTAGAAGAGGTCCGAGTTGTATGTGACTACCCAGCAGTCTTCCCTGAAGAGTTACCAGGCCTAGCACCAGACAGGGAGATTGAATTTGAGATAGAACTCATTCCCGGTACGAATCCTATCTCCAAAGCACCTTATCGCATGGCTCCAGCAGAACTGAAGGAACTTCATGAGCAACTACAGGAGCTGCTTGACAAGGGCTTTATACGCCCTAGTCACTCACCATGGGGAGCGCCTGTATTGTTCGTGAAGAAGAAGGACGGGAGCATGCGCCTGTGTATAGATTACCGGGCACTGAACCAAGTCACCATCAAGAACAGGTATCCTCTTCCCAGAATAGATGACCTGTTCGACCAGCTAAAGGGAGCAGCAGTGTTCTCTAAGATAGACCTCAGATCAGGTTATCATCAGGTGAAAGTTAAAGAAGGGGATATACCCAAGACAACATTCAGGACTAGATACGGACACTACGAGTTCGTAGTCAGGCCCTTTGGCGTGACAAATGCTCTAGCTACTTTCATGGATCTCATGAACAGAGTATTCAGGGACTACCTAGATAGATTTGTTATCGTGTTTATCGATGACATTCTTATCTATTCAGGAACTCAGGAAGAACACGCAGAGCACCTGAAAATACCCTTCAGCAGAACCAGCTGTACGCCAAGTTCACGAAATGTGAATTTTGGTTAGATCAGGTGTCCTTCCTGGGTCACATCATCTCAAAGGATGGTATCATGGTAGACCCCAGTAAAATAGAAGCTGTGAGTAACTGGAAAAGACCTAAGAGTACCAGTGAAATCAGAAGCTTTTTGGGACTAGCAGGTTATTACAGAAAGTTCGTAGAGGATTTCTCCAGGATAGCCTGCCCACTGACAGCTCCTTCAGTGAGTTAAAGAGGAGATTGACCAGTGCTCCCATTTTGACTCTACCAGAAAACACAGACAGCTTTGAGATTTATAGTGACGCCTCTAAATTGGGACTAGGAGCAGTACTGATGCAAAATGGCAAGGTGATCGCCTATGCCTCCAGACAACTCAAGGAATATGAGAAGAATTACCCTACTCATGACCTTGAGCTTGCAGCAGTAGTGTTCGCTCTCAAAATTTGGAGACATTACTTGTATGGAGCTCAGTGCAGAGTGTATACAGATCATCAGAGTACTTCTCAGAAGGATCTGAATATGCGACAGCGCAGATGGCTAGAGCTGGTCAAAGACTACGACATAGACATCCTCTACCACCCAGGAAAAGCCAATAAGGTGGCAGACGCACTTAGCAGAAAGTCCGATGCTACCTTACTATCCCTAGCTGCCATGTCACCGCCCCTACAGAAAGAGATCACAGATTTTGATCTCGAACTCATAGTGGGACAGCTCTCTACTATGACATTAGCATCTAACCTGCTTGGTGACATTCAGATAGCTCAGGAGCAGGATCCTGAAATTCAGAAAATCAAGCAAGGGTTAGCAGAATCAGAAAGTAGAGAATTCAGAGTGTCCGATAGTAGGGTATTATACTTCGGTGACAGACTCTGTGTTCCAGATCAGGAGGAACTAAAGAGGAAGATTTTAGATGAGGCTCACAGAACTCCTTATGCGATGCATCCAGGTTCCACCAAGATGTACCAAGATCTAAAGAAACGATTTTGGTGGCCCGGGATGAAAAGAGATGTCGCTAGATATGTTAGCACCTGCCTGACCTGTCAGAGGGTCAAGGCAGAACATCAGAGACCAGGAGGAGTTCTGCAGCCTATTCAGATTCCAGAATGGAAGTGGGAAGACATCTCTATGGATTTTATAGTGGGATTACCCAGAACCACGAATGGTTTTGATACCATCTGGGTAATAGTTGACAGATTGACTAAATCAGCCCACTTCTTAGCTATCAGGATATCCTACTCCATGGAACAGCTAGCTCAGTTGTATCTCAAGGAGATCGTTAGACTGCATGGAGTTCCACGAACCATCATTTCAGACAGAGACAGTAGATTCACATCACACTTCTGGGAGTGTGTACAGTCAGCATTGGGCACGAAGTTAAAATTCAGTACAGCTTTCCATCCTCAGATAGATGGTCAGACGGAGCGAGTAAATCAGGTACTCGAAGATATACTCCGAGCATGTGCCCTAGACTTCAAGGGAAGTTGGTGCAAATATCTGAGTTTAGTAGAATTTGTATACAACAACAGCTATCAGGCCACTATCGGTATGACACCTTACGAGGCTCTCTATGGGCGGAGGTGTAGATCTCTAATCTGCTGGTATAAGAGTGGTGAACAGAAGGAACTAGAACTCCAGACAGATCTAGTAGCAGATACCACAGTAGCTATACAGCAGATCCGCCAGAGGATAGAGATAGCTCAGAGCCGCCAGAAAAGCTATGCTGATACACGGCGCAGACCCCTAGAGTTTTCAGTTGGGGATTCAGTGTTCCTCAGAGTAGTTCCCATGAAGGGAGTAATGCGTTTTGGGAAAAAGGGCAAACTAAGTCACAGATATGCGGGACCATACCTTATCACTAGAAGAGTTGGCAAGGTAGCATATGAGCTAGAGCTACCACAGGAGATGTCAGCCATCCATAATGTATTTCATGTCTCGATGCTGAAGAAGCATATCCCAGATGCCACCCAGGTGATTGAGCCCCAGTCGGTATCAGTCCGGAAGACCTCAGCTATGATAGTCGGTCTATTCAGATAATAGACCGAGCAGTTAAGAAATTGCGGAACAAGGAGGTGCCTTTAGTAAAAGTCATTTGGCAAGATCACACCACAGAAGAGGCAACATGGGAGACAGAAGCTAGTATGAGACAGAAGTACCCAGAGTTGTTCTAAGTTCGAGGATGAACTTTTTATAAGGTATAGGGGATTGTAATGCCCGAAAATTCTCAAAAGTATTTTAGAAATATTCTATGATTTTTCTGAAATTTTAGGATATTTTTACAGAATTTTTAGAGTAGCGGAAGTAGCGAAAATAAATAGAATCGTAAAATAGCTTATGCGGGAATTGAACCCGAGACCTATTGGGTCCTATGACTTAAGGTGAACTCTAGTAACCAGGAGAACCCAGCAGGGTCGTGCTGAAAAGAAAGGGAATCGGTTATATTTATATTTGATTTGGGCCGAATTACCAACTTAATATAAATAGGGAATTAAGTGAGGAGTTTTATTTTTCGCCATGACTTACCTCTTCTCCTCACCCTAATCCCGCCGAACCTCCCTTCTCCTCTTCTTTCTCTCGGCGCACCAAGCCCCAAGGGCTAGGGTTCTGTCCCAAGGGTTCCAAGGGCACTTTCCGGTGACGACTCCGACACGAGGACGCTCCTCTCCGGGAGAGGAACACGTAGACGTGAGGAGATCGACGAAGGGATTTTCTCCACCGGAAATCTAGCGCTTAGATTTGTAAGAAACTTCGAGCAGGAGGTAAGAAACCCCTCACCTGCAGTATAAGTAGCTCTCGTGTGAATTTCTGCTTTGTTTAGTAGCATACGAATTTTGACACATAGATTGTGCAATAGTGCACATTAGGTGTTCGATAATATGTGCAGCACAGGAAAAGAATGCAACTTAGGCATTTTACTAGCTTAGTAAATGCAATAGAAACATTTATTCAGTATGTACAGTTGTACTATAGCCATATGGGACTACGGTCCAATGGGTGGGCTCCCACAGTCGCCTCTAGGTTCAGACAACCTAGCTTTAGGTTCAGATAACCTAGAAATAGCAAAATAAGAAGAATTTAGCTATAACTAGTATTTTATTTTAGCAGTGGCACTGTACTGGATTAGATATCCATTGGGTTGGGCTCCCACAGTCGTCCCTAGGTTTAGATAACCTAGTAAACCCTACTAAATTCGGGACTTGCAAACTCGGGTCTAGTTAGGGATGCGCGCATTGCAAGTACAGTTGCCAGGCCCATCAGCAACATGATTATTATTTTCATCTATCTATGATAAATAGTTTTCAAAACTCACAAATCAGTTGTGTACACAGTTTAATTTCAGCTCTAGCTTAGTTTAAGTGTAGCTCAGTTCATGCTTTAGCTTAGCTCTTTCCTATTGATACATGTGATAGTTCTATGATCAGTTTTGATTCTATATTTTGTATGATAGTATGCCATGCCATGCTTTAACATGTTCAGCATAGATTTCAATAGCATGTTTTAAAAAGCATACATTGCATCGTATGCATGTTTTTGTGAGGTAGATGGTTTCTTACTAAGCGTAAAGCTTACAGATACTTCTTTCCTTATACTACAGATAAAGGTAAAGGAAAGGTGGATTAGCGGAGGCTGGAGGTCAATGCAACGAAGATGTGTGTGGAAGGAACCTGGAATGAAGATCTTGGAGAAATTAGCAAACTAAGACTTTAGATTTTATATAATGTTATTTCCGCACTTTAGTATGTTTAAATACCATGAACTAGTGAACTATGCATTATGCTATGCTTAGAATATTAAAATTTATTGTTAGAATGTTTCCCAGCCATTTTAGAACTTGTATGTGTGATTTAGGCACGAAACAGTGCTGAAATCAGAGTTTTGCTGCGAAATCAGAAACCCCAATCGATCAGCGGATCGATTGGGGCCCTCAATCGATCAGCGGATCGATTGGGGCCCTCAATCGATCAGCGGATTGATTGGGAGCCTGGTTCCGCGAACAGTAAGCTTCTGGATCGATCAGCCGATCGATCCAGTCGCATTCTGTCGCGAACAGTAAGCTTCTGGATCGATCAGCCGATCAATCCAGTAGTATTCTGTCGCAAACAGAGAGTTTAGGAATTGATCGTTCGATCGATCGGGAAATCGCTCCCGAGAACAGAGAGCTCTGGAGTTGATCACTGGATCGATTGGCCAGTCTGGATCGATCAGCCGATCGATCCAGATTATTACCCCGAGCACAGTAGCGGTCTGAATTGATCCATGGATCGATCCAATAGCTTGCAATCGATCGAGTTCAATCTGGATCGATTGGGAAGTTGGGTTTCGTCTAAGAGACCTTATAGTTTAGCTCCTTGACCATAGAGGATGTAGGGTATGCCATGAATACCTTAGATTGCATCCCTTAGCACATGTAGGGCCAAGAACTTGTATTAGCTTAGCAAAGTTTTAAATTGGTACAACTTTCCGCACCTAGACTTAGTAATGGTCATGGATATTGCTTAGCACAGCATAATGTGACGGTCCGGCCTTACAGCCTAGCCAGTAGAAGGCAGGTCGTTACATACATAGACTCTATTTCAGAATTCATTGCTTTTTGCCAAGATACTGCATCTATATCTTGGAGTGATTCGTCATATGTACGGGGATCAGGTTCATGTTTACCCGGGATCAAGTCCGAAGACTCTCCCAAAAACATGAATCTCTCAGGTTCCCTCACCACTCTCCCACTACGACGAGGCACCGTCTGTGGTTGTGTATCATGTGTCACACGTGTTGCAGTCTCTTGTGGTACTTCATCTTGTACTGTTGGTACTAAAGTAGACGTGTCCTCTCTAAGTTCTTCTAGAACAACTTTGCTACTGGGCTTGTGATCCATTATATAGTCTTCTTCTAAAAACTGGGCATTGGTGCTAACAATGACCTTCTGGTCTTTAGGACTATAAAATAAACCACCTTTCATTCCTCTGGGACAACCCACAAACATGCGAACTTCTGTACGAGATTCTAACTTATCAGCATATGGTATCAGCACATGTGCTGGACTACCCCAAATCCGAATATGTCTTAGACTGGGTTTTCACCCATTCCACAATTCTGTGGGAGTAGTAGAAACTGATTTAGAAGGTACTAAGTTCAGAATGTACATTGTTGTTTTCAAAGCATATCCCCAAAACGAATTTGGTAATTCTGAATAACTCATCATCGATCTAACCATCTCCATAAGAGTCATATTCCTTCATTCTGCCATACCATTCTATTGGGGTGTACCAGGTGCAGACAGTTGGGATTGAATCCCGACCTTTGATAAGTAATTCCTAAACTCTCCTAAGAGGTATTCGCCACCACGATCAGACCGTAGTGTCTTGATACTTTTACCTAGTCGTTTCTCCACATCAGCCTTGTATTCTTTGAACTTATCAAAGCACTCGGACCTGCGGCGCATTAGGTAAATGTATCCGTATCTTGAATAATCATCTATAAAAGAGACAAAATATTCAAAACTACCTCTTGCCTGGACAGACATAGGACGACACAAATCAGAATGAACCAATTCTAACACTTCTTTGGCTCTATACCCCTTGGCCTTGAAAGGCCTCTTGGTCATTTTACCTTCCAAGCAAGATTCACAAGTTGGAAAATTTTCCAACTCTAATGAACCCAAGAGTCCATCGGCTATAAGTCTCTGAATCCTACTTAAGTTAATATGACCAAGCCTTAAATGCCAAAGATATGCTTGGTTCATTTCCGAAGGTTCTTTTCTCTTATTTGAGTTAGAAGATGTGTTATTAATTTCCATATTATGCTTTGTGAGAGAAATTGGATTTAAAGTATACAAATTGCCAACTAATGCACCAGAATAGATAATCACTTTATTTCTCTTAATAACCACATCGTTACTAAAGGAAACTGAATATCCATCCAAAAATAGTTTAGAAACTGAAATTAAATTCTTTCTAAAACTGGGTACATAAAGACAATTTCTTAAAACCAAATTTCTATTCCTATTAAAAGATAAGTAGACGTCTCCCACTGCAACAGCCGCCACCTTAGTAGCATTGCCCATGTAGACGATAATCTCTCCTTCAGTTAGTCGTCGGGTTTCCTGGAACCCCTGCAAGTAATTGCAGACATGATCAGTGGTTCTTGTATCTACACACCAGGTGCTGGTAGATAACACCGCTAAACATGTTTCAACAACTAGAGCATGAGATATATCTTTATTGTTCTGATTCCTACGAGGATAGTCCGCCTTCCAATGCCTTGACTGCTTGCAGATGAAGCACTTGCCCTTCGATTTCTTCACTCCAGCTTTGGGTCCTGTACTCTGAGATTTATTAACCTTCTTTGCTGAGCTAACTTGTTTCTTCTTCTTCTTTCCTTTCGGTTTAGAAGTAGAACCATTTTCAGCATAGTGAATATGAGAATTATGATGGAACAAACCTTCTGCTGCCTGAAGTTCTGTCAGTAGTTCCTCCAATGAATATACCCTTTTATTCATATTGTAATTCAAGCGGAATTGCTCAAAACTTCTAGGTAGCATTTGGAGGATCATTTCGATCTGGGTTTCCCCATCAATTTCTCCTCCAAGGATTTGTATTTCATTTAGATAAGCCATCATCTTTAGGATATGATCCCTCACGGGAGTACCCTCTTGCATGGTGGCTGTCATTATCTTTCTCATGGCTTCTTGCCTAGAGGCCCGATCCTGGTGACCAAAGAGTTCCTTGAGATTGTTCATAATATCATAGGCTATTGGTAAATCTTGATGCTGATGTTGCAATACATTTGACATTGAAGACAAAATGTAACACCGCGCCATCTCATCTGCTTTTACCCATTTCCTATGATACTCAATCTCCTCTTGGGTAGATTCACCATTGGGTGTATCAGGGCAAGGTTCAGTCAGTACAAACTTATAGCTTTCAGCAGTAAGAACAATGTCCAGGTTCCTTTTCCAATCTATGTAGTTAGGATCAGTAAGTCTGTTCTCTTTTAGTATGATGGCCAGTGGGTTGAAAGTCATCCTAAGAATCACAAATAACTTTTGGTCAGAACTCTAAATTTAGAATAATATTGATTCCTCAAACAATACTATTTTAAATTAACCAACACCTCAAAACACCGAGAATTTTGTATGTCGCGATAGTGTGGATGTATACAAATTCAACATTTGTAAAAGGAGGATTTAACCCATTAATTTTATTATCTTGTCAACCTAACTTTTTGACAAATAAAATTAATAGTTGGTTTCCTTTGGTCACACGAATAATAGCAGTGACTCTGATGGGGAGGATACTATTAGACGTGCCTAAGTGTATACCATTACTTGACACTAAGTCCATTAATAAGATTGTGTCCCTTCCGATGGGGAAGATCACACGCTCTTAATTAACTTCCTATAGTCATCCAAAATGGAAGTTTGTTCTAGTGATCCACAAACAAGTTCATCCGATATGGAGGAAGGCACTCAGAGCCAACGCGCAAGCTTATCTGCATCACTTACAAACCAGTAATGGAAACCGTGGAATTTATTTAAAATCCCTCTCCCACTTAGTTATTTAAAAATGAGGAATTTTGACTATACTAGCCTACTTAACATGTATACTAACAAGCACACACAGTCACAGCATAAAAAGCAATAAATAGAAAAAACTAATTTTCAACTATTATGACTTTTATCTATTGCTGTCCTCCGTGTGTCGCCAACCCTAGCTGCTGCCATCTTTGGCCACCACCACCGGGTCTAGATGTCGCATCCATCTTGCTCCTTGTTCCGCTGCGCCTCTGGTCCTCAAAAGGTTCCACGCCTTACAAGATTCGATCCGCGACATAAATAGAATTTTACATTTTTCGATCCTATATTCCTCGAAGGAATGTACATGTAAACTAGATCGAACATAAAATAAAATTTACATTCATCGATCCTATATTCCATAAAAGGAATGTACATGTAACTAGATCAAAAAATAAAATCCTAATAAAACTAAATACAGCTCCTGCTGTATTTTATAATACAATCATGCACACACAATAAAATGCCCTTGACATGTCCAAGGGTCCAATCACTCACATAAAAACTATAAGCCATAATAGTTGGATCCTGCATCCACAAAGTTAGCACATCCTACTATTAACCTGCCTAAATTATGTATGACATGTGCATAATTAAACTAATACCAAATACACAGAGGCAAAACCCTAGCTCTGATACCAATTGTTGGTTGCTATTCGGAAAACCTAATGGTTCCACTGTACAAAAATTTTGTACAAAGGTCTGAACCTTTTCCTAGCTACCATGTGTTCTTTTAAATTAAACTTGGATCGCTTGCGGAACTTAACACATTTGATCCAAAGTTTAATCTATTTGTTCTTTTAGGTTTAGACTTGGATCTCCTGCGGAACTTAACACGTTTGATCCAAATCACGTAGGTTATTAATTCCATTAAATATTAATTTCCAAAATTGGCTTCCAGGACTGCATGGCAAGGCACATGACCTTCTTGGATATGGGAACAACCACCACCGCCTAGACAAAGCCTTTTAAGGAAAGCTAATATTTAATTTCCTTAAATAACTTTAGGTCAACCGAAAAGAACAATCAAATCACAAGGAAAAGAAAAAAAAAGAACACAACATCGAAAACAAATTCGAAATACTAGAATCGCATGCCTCTTGTATTTGGTATTTTACATGAAGATAAAACTAGTATGATGCGGAAATTAAATACTAGTATACCTTTTCTTTTGCAAGCAAAAACCTCTAGGTCTTCTACCGTATTCCTCTTCTAACCTCGGACGTTGTGTGGGCAACGATCTTCCGAGATGAGAAACCACTAAAGCACCTACTTCTCCTTCTTGCAAGGTTCGGCCAAATCAAGTGCACCTCCAAGAAAGAAGAAAAACCACCACCAATGCTCCAAGGGATGAAAGCTTTCTCTCCTTCTTCTCCAAGCTAGAAACCGGCCACCACTTGATCTCCAAGATGAAGGAAGTTTCGGCCACAAAGATGGAGAGAAGAGAAAGGATGAGGCCGGCCACACCAAGGAAGAAAAGAGGGAGAAAATAATAGAGGTTGTTCACCTTGAAGGCTCCCAAAACCCCCTCTTTTATAATCCTTAGCTTTAGCAAATAAGGAAATTTAATTACAATAAAATTTCCTTAACTTTCCTTGACATTAATTAATTAAGAAAAATAAAATAAAATTTCCCAATTAATCATGTCATGGCCGGCCACCTCATGGAGAGCAAACAAGACAATTTTCAATCAACAATTAAAAATTCCTTATTTGTCTTCGGAAATTTTTAAAAAATAAAATTTCCCTTTAAAATCCCTTCATGGTTGATAAAAAGAAATTTCTATAATTTTAATTTTACAACATGTGAATAATTTACAAAGAAGAAAAATAAAATATCTTTCCAATCTACAAATAAGGAAAGAGATTTAATCTCTCTTTTAATCTTTTGTAGGAACTTATAAAAGAGATATTTTAATTTTTAATCTCTCCAATAAATTATATCTTCCACATAAGAAAATTTTAAAATTAAAATTCTTTTTTAATTTAATAGGGCCGGCCACCTAAGCTTGGGTTCAAGCTAGGGCCGGCCACCCATGAACCAATGGTTTGGCCGGCCCTAGCTTGATCCACAAGCTAGCTTGGCCGGCCCCTACACCATGGGTATGAAGATGGGTATAGGTGGGTATAGTACTCTATAAATAAGAGGTTACAATAGGGACCGAGAGGAGGAATTGTTTTTGGTCTCCCGATAAAATTAAACATCCCGTGTTCGCCCCGAACACACAACTTAATTTTATCAATAATAATTCATTCCACTAGAGAACTATTATTGAACTACCGCACCAATCCCAAATTACATTTTTGGGCTCTTTCTTATTATGAGTGTGTTAGTCTCCCTGTGTTTAAGATGTCGAATGTCCACTAATTAAGTGAGTTACTAACAACTCATTTAATTAATATCTTAATTCAAGAATAGTACCACTCAACCTTATCGTCATGTCGGACTAAGTCCACCTGCAGGGTTTAACATGACAATCCTTATGAGCTCATCTTGGGGACATTATCAACCTAGATCACTAGGACACAGTTTCCTTCTATAATCAACAACACACACTTTAAGTGATATCATTTCCCAACTTATCAGGCTTATTGATTTATCGAACTAAATCTCACCCATTGATAAATTAAAGAAATAAATATCCAATATATGTGCTTGTTATTATATTAGGATTAAGAGCACACACTTCCATAATAACTGAGATCTTTGTTCCTTTATAAAGTCAGTATAAAAGAAACGACCTCTAATGGTCCTACTCAATACACTCTTAGTGTACTAGTGTAATTATATAGTTAAGATAAACTAATTCCTAATTACACTACGACCTTCCAATGATTTGTTCCTTTCCATTTTGGTCGTGAGCTACTGTTTATAATTTATAAGGTACTGATAACATCATCTTCTGTATGTGACACCACATACTATGTTATCTACAATATAAATTAATTGAACAACTACAAACAAATGTAGATAATTTGACCAAATGTGATTCTTTATTCAAAATAAATGTTAACAAAAGCTTAGGCTTTCAGTATACACTCCAACATGAACAAGAAATAATATCAATTATTTACCCTCCAATGATTTAATTATTTAATACCCATTTCACTATTTTAAGTATCATTTTAATTCCCTTTTTAAAATAATTATATAAATATATATAATTTCATAATTACTGTATTCATGCACAAGGATAAATATATGAGTCAAAGAGAAATGTACCCACTTTATATACAGCAAAATCTGCGGGTGTCGGCAGGTCACCGCGCTCCACTCGAGCTCGTGTCTACAAATATATACAACATAACTCAAATTGTCAAAATACAATCAAATAAGAACCCTGACATGAACATCTAAATTTTTATCTACAACTTTGATCTCGCTTTCTCGTACCATTTCACATTCCTAAAAGACACCTCCATTATTATCTAATTCTCTACCCATCTTAACCACAATTCGATCAACATAAGGTATATAAAATATACCTTCTATGGATCACTGTAGTTGCTGGAAGAAGAGGGCAGTAACTAGGGTTTGTCGTTCGCCGTCTCAGCTAGCTCCGGCGAGCTCCGGCGAACTCCGGCGGTGCTGTCAAGAAAAAGACAGTGACTAGGGCTACTGGTTGGAGAAGACAAAAGGCAGCAAGGTGCTGTTGTTGGTGGGGAAAAGGAGAGAGCAACTAGGTCTTTGTTTTCCCCCCTTTCCTAGTGGTCTGGCGAGCTCTGGCACACTCCGAGGAGCTCCGACGATGCTGCCGAGAAGCAGGACAGCAGCAAGGAAGAAGAAACTTGTTGCTTGTGGTCGTTGGAGAAGAGAAAAGCAGAAGAGAAGGGGGTTGCAAGCTTGGAGAAGAAGAACAGGGAGAGCCCTGTTGTTCGTCGCCGCTGGAGAAGAGAAATGAAGAAGAAGAAGAAGAAGAGAGGGTTTAAGGCTTCGGTGGAGAAGAGAAGAAAGAGGAAGGAAGAAAAAGGAGGTGGGGGAAGGGGCGTGCATGTGGGTAGGCATGGGTGTATTTGTTTTTTTTTATAATACTTAACATTCTCCCCCACTAAAAGAAATTTGCTCCCCAAATTTAAGTAATTGTGAAGCATTGATACCTAGGGAAAATAAATGAGGATATCCGATACGCATATCCTCCTCACGCTCCAAAGTTGATTCTTGATCAGAGTGGTGCTGCCACCCAACCTTTACGAGACGGAGGCATTTGTTCCTCAACCGATGTTCCTTGCGATCCAGAATACGAACAGGGAATTCTTCGTATGTCGCATCAGACTGTAGGGGAACTATAAGATCCTTCAAGACATGTGTCGGATCTGGAACATACTTCCGTAGCATAAAAACATGAAAGACATTATGTACTCCTGCTAAAGCTGGGGGTAACGCAAGTTGATATGCAACAGCACCAATCCGCTCAAGAATCTGGAAAGGTTCGATAAATCTAAGTGCTAACTTCTCTTTTAACCCAAAACTCTTAACACCTTTTATGGGTGAAACACGAAGAAATACGTGATCACCTACCGCAAATTCTAACATTCTTCGTCTTCTATCTGTGTAACTCTTTTGGCGAGTCTGAGCAGTCAACAGTCTTTGTCTAATAGTTCGTACTAGTTCAGCATCCTGCTGAACACTCTGAGGGCCCAAGAGTTGACATTCACCGACCTCATCCCATAAGATAGGAGATCTACATACTCTGCCATAGAGTGAATCAAACGGTGTCATTTGAATAGCAGAGTGGTAACTATTATTATAAGCAAACTCTACCAAATGTAGATGGTCCTCCCAACTACCCCCAAAATCTAGTACACAAGCACGCAACAGATCCTCTAGAGTCTGGATAGTGTGCTCCGACTGTCCATCAGTCTGAGGATGAAAAGCGGTGCTAAAGCGCAGCTCGGTTCCCAATGCCTTTTGGAAACTTTGCCAGAATCTCGAAGTAAAATGTGGATCTTTATCAGAAATAATACTGAGGGGAATACCATGGAGTTTAATAATCTCTCTGCAATATAACTCTGCTAGACGATCTAGAGATTCTGTCTTACGAATCGGCAAGAAATGTGCTAATTTAGTTAACCGATCGACAATCACCCAGATCGAATCATGTCTCCTCTGGGTCCTTGGTAACCCCGTGACAAAATCCATAGTGACATGCTCCCATGTCCATTCCGGTAATGCAATCTTCTGAAGTAACCTGGCCGGTCTCTGGTGTTCTGCCTTAATTTGTTGGCAAACTAGACACCGAGCTACAAAGTCTGCAATATCTCTTTTCATACCTTTCCACCAATAGGATCGCTTCAAGTCTCGATACATTCGTGTACCACCAGGATGAACTACAAATCTCGATCGGTGAGCCTCTCGAAGGAGATCCTCCTTAACAGGATGTACCTCCGGAACACACAATCTACCTCGGAACCGAAGAGATCCATCCATATCACGTGAGAATTCTGACTTGGGGCCGAATTCCAACTCACTAGCTATCGATTTGAGATACTAATCTTCCATTTGACTTTCCTTAATTCGCTCCACCAATGGGGACTGTGCGATCAAGGAGACCAATATACCACACTGGGTTTGCCCTACTTCAGTTAAATCTAACTCTGAAAACTGTCTGACTAGATCTGTAACCGCCGCCCTGTGAGTTGCCAATACTCCTCTAGACTTCCTGCTCAATGCATCTGCTACTACATTAGCTTTTCCAGGGTGGTAGTTGATAGTGTAGTCATAGTCTTTCAGAAACTCCATCCACCTTCTCTGTCGAAGGTTTAACTCTTTATATGTGAAGAGATATTTTAGACTTTTGTGATCAGTGAATATCTCAAAAGTAATACCATAGAGATAATGTCTCCAAATCTTAAGGGCAAAAATGATGGCTGCTAATTCTAAATCATGTACAAAATAATTTTTCTCATGATCTTTCAGCTTACGAGAAGCATATGCTACTACTCTGTCATACTGCATCAAGACTGCCCCTAATCCTTGAATAGATGCATCCATGTAAAGAATGAATCCATCATCTCCAGAGGGAATAACTAAGACTGGAGCACTCACCAATCTCTGCTTGAGCTCTTGGAAGCTTGCTTCACAAGCCTCAGACCAAGTAAACTTGACTCCTTTTCTAGTCAACCGAGTCAAAGGTGCAGTAATACTAGAAAATCCTTCCACGAATCTCCGATAGTACCCAGCTAATCCGAGAAAGCTACGAATCTCTTGCACTGACTTTGGTTGTTCCCATCGGTCAACTGCTTCAATCTTCTGGGGGTCTACTGAAATCCCTTTGCTAGAGATTACATGCCCTAGAAATCCCACGGAAGTAAGCCAAAAAGCACATTTACTGAACTTAGCAAATAAGCGTTCCTTCCGTAAAGTTTCTAGAACTATTCTGAGATGTTGTTCGTGCTCCTCTTCTGATTGCGAATATACCAAAATGTCATCAATAAAGACAATAACAAACCGGTCTAAATATTCTAAGAATACCCGGTTCATTAGATCCATAAATGCTACAGGAGCATTGGTAAGTCCAAACGGCATTACCAAAAACTCATAATGTCCATACCGAGTATGGAAGGCAGTCTTCTGAATATCTGTATCTCTAACTCGTAATTGGCGATAGCCTGATCGTAAATCAATTCTTGAGTACACACAGGTACCTTTAAGCTGATCAAACAAATCATCTATTCTAGGTAGAGGATACTTGTTCTTGATAGTTACTGAGTTTAACTGCCTATAATCAATGCAGAGCCTCAAGGATCCATCTTTCTTCTTAACAAAGAGCACTGGAGCACCCCAAGGAGAAACACTAGGACGGATAAAACCCTTGTCTAGCAACTCCTGAAGTTGGATCTTTAGTTCCTCCAGTTCTCTTGGTGCCATCTGATATGGAGCTTTCGATATTGAAGCTGTGCCAGGAAGCAACTCAATGGCAAACTCTACCTGTCGCCGAGGTGGCAAGCCAGGAAGTTCCTCAGGAAATACGTCAGGATATTCACGAATGATGTGGACATCAGAAAGTTGGACAGAACTATCCACATTGGAACTCACTAAAGACAAGAGATACCCCTTGCATCCCCGAGCCAACAACTGCTGAGCTTGGAGAGCTGAGATAATAGATACCCCTCGGTAATTGATCCCAATAAATTCCCATGATGATTAATCTAAGGGTTGAAAAGTCACCACTTTGGCTCGACAATCGACAGTGGCATGATGCTCTGACAGCCAATCCATACCCAAGATAATATCGAATTCAGTCATCTCTAGCCCTTGGAGATCCACTGTAAGGATATGACTATCGAAATTTAAAGGACAACTCTTGACCTCCTGATCTGACATCAATACTCCACCGGATGGTGTTAATACTGATAATACATAAGGTCGAAGAGATGGGACCCTCCCAATCTTGCATATGAACTCAGGAGAAATAAAAGAATGCGAGCTACCCGTATCTATCAATATATCCACAGGAATACTATAAACAAAAATAATACCTCGGATAACAGATCCTCCAGCTTGTTGTGCCTCCTCACGAGTCAAAGCATAAACATGTCCCGGCTCAAGACCTGATGGCTGACCCCTCTGGATAGAAGAAGAGGGTTGACTCTGATCCTGCGAAGGCTGGTATGACTGGGTCGAAGGCTGATAAGATAATGGTGGCTGATACTACTGGGGTGGAGGTAACAAGTACTGCTGGGGTGGAGGTAACAAGTACTGCTGGGGTGGAGGTAGCAAGTACTGCTGGGGTGGAGCCACCAAATACTGCTGGTATGGAGCTGGCAAGTACTGCTGAAATGGAGCTGGCAAATACTGTTGAAGTGGAGGTACTGAGTGATACTCACTCTCCACCTGGGACTGCAAATGATAGAGTTGTGGCTGGTGAGCAGACTGTGTAGGTGGGGGATTTCGTTGCTGAAGCTGCTGAGGTCTCTGTGGGCCTTTCTACTGTCGAGACTGTGGAGGTTGTGAGGTAGGTCGAGCCTGCTGAGACTGTGATCCTCTTGCTTGATGTTGTGCCTTCAAAGTACAATCTTTCTGCATATGTCCTGGCAGTTTACAGTAGAAACATATACTCTTATCCAGTGGACATTCTGAGGCTAGGTGATTTGGTGCACCACATTGAAAACACTTCACAGATATCTGGCCCCGCTGTGATGGAACTGGCCGACTAGATCCCTGTGATACTTTGGCCACCTTTTGTGGCCGTGAAGACTCTCTAGTCGTATCCTGGCCACGAGATCGACGACCTCGACTCTGCTGTCTAGAGTGTGAGCTCTGCGAGGTCTGTCGGCTGGCTTCTCTTTCTTAAGAGGCTTGCTGCTGAGTCATCTCAATAAATATGGCTCAATCAAGTGCCTCCCGATAAGTAGTAACAGGAAATCCAGACATCCTGATCCGAATATATGCTGTTAGTCCCTGTGTAAAATGAAACATACGATCTGAGTCCTGAGCTACCATATGTGGGCAAAACTCCGCAAGTCTGCTAAATTTTGCACTATAGTCCAGCACGCTTCGATCACCCTGCTTGAGACTCATGAACTCCTGGCGTCGAGCAATACAAAATGCTGCAGGAAAATACTGTCTCTCGAACGCCTCTCGAAAAGATTGCCAAGAGATAATTTGATCCCTAAAGACTGTCTTTTGCATCTTCCACCATGTGGATGTTTGTCCTTGAAAATGATAAGCGGCTAGCTCTACCTTCTCTGTGTCTGAACAGGACATGTACCCAAAAGTGCCCTCAATATCCTCCAACCATGTACGCGCCACCCAAGGACCAGTGCCTCCATGGAACAGTGTAAAACGATCCTTTGCTGAACTAGCAAGCAAAGGAATACGGGCCTTTTCCATGATAATGGATGTTGCAGGAATAGCTGGTACGGCTACATGAGCTGCAACAAGATGAGGTTGCCCCTCAGTCTGACCACTGACTCCGATACTGGGAGGTGTCACGCCCCCAGAGGAGTCCCTACCAGACAAAAATCCGACGGCATCTCTCTTGTACCGGTGACAATATGAAGCATACATACATACATCACAATACATAAACATAAACAATATATTCATCAGCCCATACGGCTGGAACATACACAAAATAGAAACAACATAACCACAAAATGTATCAAATCTATATATATGTCATATTTTTCATAGACTACAATTACTATACAGATAAACATCTATAACAAAATTTCAAAATGTAAATACAACGAAAGAAAAGTAAAACAAACCAGAAAATCAGCACGTCGAGATCTCTGAGCAACTCTATGAAAATCCAAAATCAACTATAATATCAAAAGGATCCCTGTGTCTGCAAAACTGGAGACCAAGGAATGTAGAAAGTTAGACAAATGGCTAAGT